>NW_024871653.1:0-25337 GCF_019054845.1 Dipodomys spectabilis | reverse complement strand
CACAGCCTACCTCACACAAATGGTCCTCTAGATTCTGATCTTACCTGATTCAATTTGGAGTCTACACTATCTCTCCACCACTTCAAGGCTCAGGATGAAATAAAGGCCAGTCCTGACTTCAGCCCACACACAGGGTAGAAGCTCCTAATCCCAGACTGACTTTCACCTCTGACTTCCCCGAGTTAGGCTGGACCCACCACTCATCACAATGTTGGCAGTGATGACCTCATGGATGGATTCCAGGAAGAAGGTCTATGGCAAAGAGCAGAAGCAGCAGGGTGAGAAGGGTGGAATGAGGCAGGGTGATTGCTCTGGGATCTTCCTCCTTGGAGCCCTCCCATCAAGCCAGAGCCATGCTGACCCAAAGCATGGCCAAGGCCAGGGTGTGAGATCAAACAGGATTCATTTCAGGGACGCAAAGCTGGTTCAATATACGCAAATCAATTAATATTATTCATCACATCAACAGGAGCAAGAATAAGAACCACATGGTTATCTCAATAGATCCAGAAAAAGCATTCGACAAGATCCAACACCCCTTTATGATGAAGGTTTTGGAAAAATTAGGAATCCATGGAACATTCCTCAATACAATAAAGGCTGTGTATGACAAACCTACAGCCAGCATTATACTTAAATGTAAAAAACTAAAGCCATTTCCTCTTAGCACAGGAACAAGCCAAGGATATCCACTCTCTCCACTTCTCTTCAATCTAGTATTAGAATGCCTAGCTACAGCAATAAGACAAGATGCAAAAATAAAGGGGATCCAAATAGGGAAAGAAGAAATAAAACTCTCCCTCTTTGCAGATGACATGATCTTGTATTTAAAGAATCCCATAGACTCCACTCCCAAATTACTCAAGCTGATTCAAAACTTTGACAAAGTAGCAGGTTATAAAATTAACCCCCCAAAATCAATGGCTTTTCTGTATGCCAACAATGAGAAAAGTGTGGCTGAAATTAGGAAAGCAACTCCATTTGTAATAGCCCCCCCCCGCAAAATAAAATACCTAGGAATTAACTTAACTAAAGAAGTGAAGGACCTCTATGATGAAAACTTTAAAATATTGAAAAATGAAATCAAAACAGAACTTAGAAAATGGCAAAACCTCCCATGCTCCTGGGTTGGAAAGATTAACATCGTGAAAATGGCAATACTTCCCAAGGCTATCTACAAATTCAACGCGATACCTAGGCTCTATCCCTGAGTTTTCTATTTTTTTTCAATGTATGTCATTTTTACTTTTATTTATTTATTTTTTATTGTAAAGATGCTATACAGAGGGTTACAGTTACACGAGTGAGGTAATGAGTACATTTCCTCTTGAACATTGTTACCCCCTCCATTGTTTTCCCCCACCATCCCTTCTCTCCCTACCTTCCCCGAGGTTCTTTTTTCTAGATCTTTTGTTGTTCCATTTGAATTTTTGGACTGTTTTCTGTATTTCAGTGATGTACGTCATTGGTATTTTAATAAGAATTGCATTGAATTTGTATATTAGTTTTGGAAGTATTACCATCTTTACTATATTAAGTCGGCCTATCCAAGAGCATGGGAGGCCTTTCCATTTCCTAGTGTCTTCTGCAATTTCTTTCTTTAACTTTTTATAGTTTTCATTAAATAGTTCTTTTACATCTTTGGTTAGGTTAATTCCTAAATATTTTATTTTTTGGGAGGTTATTGTGTCCCTGAGTTTTCTTGCTCAAGGCTAATGTTCTGCGACCTGAGCCACAGCCCCACTTGCCTTTTGATGGTTAATTGTAAGTAAGAGTCTCCAGGACTTTGGTGGGTTCCCCAGGGAAGGAAGAGAAAACACAACTCTGGTGGGCAACCCCTGCCCCCTGGTGGCCAGATGCAGGATATGGATCCGCATGCCATTGTTCTCTATACTTCAATTTTGGGAAGACACTAGGGCCAAGCTGAATTTAATTCATCCTGAGTGCTGATGCCAGAGCACGTCTGTTCCCCCTAGGCCATGAGAGCTCCAGGAGGCCCAGCACCCAGGGGTACAAGGAAAGGAGAGGTCAGTTCCAGGCCGAGCTAAGAGCCTTTGCCCACAGACACCCCAACTTGGCCTTCCCTTCCTGATCACCATAAGACCTGTCAAAGAACAACCCAAAAAAACAAAATTGAAGCTATGGCTCCAAGTGGTAGAGCTCTAGCATTGAACCAAAGAGCTCAGGGAAAGGGACCCCAAGCTTTGCATTCAAGACCCCCAGTTGACTCTCCTCCATAAAACACAGGTTGGCTAACGTAAACTAGTAGGATTTTTGAAGTGTTTCTGAAGAATGGTGATGCTGAAGAAAGCACCCTAATTCTAATGACAGCTGAACTTGTGACATACAGTTATGTGCTGAGTCGTTCACAGGGTGCTGTTTGCTGGGTCTTTTCCACATTGGGGTTTTGTGCTGAGTCCTCAAAAAGGTTCTGTTTGCTGAGTCATCCCAAAGGGTGCTATGTGCTGAGTCCATTACATAACGTACTATATGCTGAGTCCTTCAAAAGGTGTGGTGTGCTAATTCATCCCAAAGGCTGCTGCTATGTGCTGTGCCCTTGAGAAGAGAGGGATGAGGTGAAATTTTCAAGTACTGTGTGCCAAGTCCTTTACACAGGGTGCTCTGTACTGTCCTTCAAATGGTGCTGTGTGGTGAATCCTTTGTCAGTGTGGTATGTGCCGAGTCCTTCCACAGGGTGGTATGTGCTGAGTACTTCAAAATTGTGCTATGTGCTGAGTCTTTTGAAGGGTGCTGTGAACTGTTTTACACAGGGTGCTACATACTCAGCCCTTCAAAGGGGGCTGTGGGTGCTCTTAACACAGGTTGCTATGTACTGAGTCCCTGGGAAAGAGTGCTACACGCTGAGTTTTTCAAAGCATGCCATGTGCTGAGTCCTTTACACAGCGGGCTATGGACTCTCTCCTTCAAAGTGTGCTGTGCTGTGTACTGAGTACTCTACACAAGATACTATATGCTGAGTCCTTCAAAGGGAGCTGTATGCTGAATCCTTTTTTTTAAATTTTATTTTATTTTATTTGTGAACATACTGTACAGAGGGGTTGCAATTACATGGGCAGGATAATGCATACATTTCTTGCCAAGCATTGCAGCCTCCTCCTTTTTTTACCTTTCACATCCCTTCCCAGCCTCCTCCCTCCGGCCCCAATCCCTATACTTCCCCTCCCCCGCCCCTAACCCCCCCCCCCTCGCTCACCGACGTTGTAAAGCTCGTTTTTGGACCTGACAACTTGTACATCTCATTGTTGCAACAGGTCCACCTGTATGTGCTGAATCCTTTACACAGGGTGCTTTATGCTGTTTTTTGAAGTGTGCTGTGTGCTGAGTCATTTCAAAGGGTGCTATGTTCTGAGTCCTTGAGAGGTTGTTATCCCCAACAGTCTCACACACACACACACACACACACACACACACACACACATACACACACACACAATCACACACACATACACGAGGGTCACTGTGTACCTGGTTGCTGTGTGGAGTGGAGGGAGATGGAAGAGAGTCTCCTCCACCCGCGGGGCTAGGGGAGAATCAATTCCCTGGGAAGGGACTGGGGTTGGGGGGGAGCGCTGAGCTGTGGTGAGGCTGCAATTGCCATGGCCTGGAAGCCTTAGGGCCCAATCAGGGCTGGCCTTGTAGCCAAGGGTGGGGGGGAGGGTCCTAGCAGAAGAGTGGACATGGCCAAGGGAAGGAGGGGGCAGGGGCCAGGGCTCACTGAGATGGCAGCAGTGCACAGGGGCATGGGGGAAAGCACTGGGGGAGGGGGCAGGCACAAGGTGGCCCAGGAGAGGAGTGGGGGCAGAGAGAGAGTGGAGAAAAAGTGCAAGCACATGAGTAAGGGCAAGCAGTTTCATCATCTGGCGGCCTCCCCAAACATTGCACAGGTCCTGGTGGGGAGCACAGAGCATATGGAGCTGGCACAGCAGGCACACTGCCACGGGCAGCCACGAGGAGGCGCGGTGGCCATGGCAGCCCTGAGACTGAGGTCCCGGTTAGTGAGCACGGAGGTGATGGTGGCAGGGTCGGCCTTGGAAGAGGAGGACGAGCAGAGGCCTCGTGCAGCCCCTCTATGTTTCCACAGATACACCTGCCTCCTCCCAGCAGCATGGCGTGTCAAACATAGCACTTTCATCTTGGACCCGTATTGTCTCTCACAGTCGCCCAACAGACATGGCACACCCCTGGCCGGTTTTCAGCCCCAACCCGGTCCCAGCCCTCAGTCCTTGGACTCCAGGCCCACATGCACACAAAGCCACTGCCTACAGCTTCTCCCAGCAGCAAAGGTGAGTGGCTGCCAAGGGCCCACAACCTGTGAACCCTCCCGCCCCACTTCTTCCCCTGCTGACATGGACCCATGCCTCTTGCCTCCCCTCTCCCATCCTTCTCTCGCCTGCGACGCACCCCACAGTCCGCCATGGCCCTGCCACATATGTGCCCAAGGGGTGGAGGGTGGGGGTGGGTGTCGACCCAGGGATCCCACCCCCATCCCTAGTGGCCAGTGTCCCAGGAAATGGGAAGATGCAGGAAAGAGTGAGAAGGGGGCGCCACAGAGCCCCTGGCCTGGAGCAGTGGGAGCAACACAGCTGTGCATCTGCACCCTTCTTCTCCCTTGTGGGAACCTGGTGGCTTTAGTCAGAGGTGGGGAGCAGCACCTCACCTGCCTTCCTGGTTCTTTTCCTTTTTGCTGAGGGTGGTGGGTGTTGGATGGAGAATACAGGCCCTCCTTGCTGTGTGAGCCCTTGTCTTTTGTGCTCGGTCACCCTTTCACTTGAGGAGGGTCCCAGAAGAGCCCACTAGGGAGGTGAGGGCATTGGGGGTCAGATAGAAGGTGAATATCTGGGAGGAACACACCCCTTCCGACACACATACACTCGGCCTGTTCCCCCCATCCCAGCTGTCAACAGTCCTCACAGGGTGATCACATTTCCTAGCTCTGCCAGAATCTGCTGGTTCTCCAGGTCCATCTGGTCTCCTAGTCCTCCCCAAGAATCCACCAAGTCACCCAGACTCATCTAGGCTGGAAATAGGGAGTCCATCCATGTATGTAGCCTTTAGGATCCCATTGATTTCCCCAACACTGCCCCCACCCCAGGTCAGACACACCTCTGGGGCACTATGACCCCCTGCTTGCTTTCAGTCCTGGCTCTGAGGAGCCACCAATCTCAGGACACCACCCAGCATCCTGACCTAAGGTTTTGGTGAATGGGGAGTCAAAGCTGGTTGTTCCCAAGGGAAAGGGTCTGGCCCTGGAGAAAGGGAGAGGTAGGGTGGTTCAACATCATTAGAGCTGTGCTTCCTTGGGTCAAGCCCCTGGTTCTGACAATGGAACCCCCGTGCTCCAGCTTGCACCTTGTCCCAGAGGAGGAACAAGCAATCTCAGGAGAGGCACTGCTCTGAGTCTGTTTGTGTGTGTGTTTGTGTGTGTGAGTGTGCAAGAGAGAGAGAGAGAGAGGAGAGAGAGAGAGAGATCATCTTTCCCTTATACAAGTAGACTGTGCTCAGGTGAGTGATCATTTGGCAAATTGCAGGTACTGCATGGATTAGTCTTCTGTCACAGTCTGTATGTGTGTGTGTTGGGTGAGCAGGGAGATGAGAAAAAATGAAAATATATTTAAGTCATCATGTCTAAAAAGAGCAAAAGCCTTTTATTTGTGTGTGTGTGTTTGTTGTTCTTTTTTCATCAATGCCAAGTATGAGTCTAGCCATAATTTTTTTTCTCTTTCACCGTTTCATGGCTCCTTTGGGGGAAGATTTCAGTAGATGTTCCTTTCCTCCTATCTCTTCCCTCTGTCCTGTATCCCACAGTAGCTGCTGGGTCTCCCATAAGAGGCCTATGTGAACCGCAGACCAGAGTGGACACCTGTGCTTCTGTCTTCAGCCTGAATGCTTGTGAGACCAGTGTGACCACAGCTGCACTCTTCCATCCAGACCGTTTGCTCTCGTGTGTATAGTTGGAGCTAATTCAAGGATTGAGAATGTGTCTACAAAACATAATTAGGGACTGAGATGTGGGGGAGTAGGGCAGGGGCTGTGAAGCTAGGAGGGACTGCGGAGTGGTGAACGTTGTTACATATTAGACGGTTCACCACGACCGAGGATGAGGGGGCAACTTTACCCAGGGCATTGACGGTGTTCATGGGCATCTGGGCAGGGTGCTTCAGGCCCCCAGTGGTGGCGTGTTCCCTCCTGGGGATGTGCACCGGTGGGCAGTCCTCCTTGGAGTCCTTCACACTCCAATCTGCATCCCTTTAAGGCCGTTTCCAGCTGGGCAGTTGTAGGCAAGTGTGTTTCCCCTCCTGGAGCTTGCTCGGTATCAGGCCGTGGCAGTTAGCTAAGGCTCTCTAAGTGCCAGTTTCTATAACTTGCTGTAGGCTGTCTGGAAGGAAAAGGGGACCACTGACTTTGGAACCCTTTATGTTTGATTGGGACAACTGAAATGCCACCTTTTCCAGGGTTTTTTCTTGAAGCTGGCAATTTCCACTAACACCTGGGATTATGGGTCAAATTAGATAGACCACTTCAGCCACCAAACAAGGACGTTCAAAGCAGCACAGGCAGAGTTCCCCAGCCAGATGGTCTCCTGCTATGAATTTCGTGCTTTGACAGCCTTTATGCAGCAGCTGTTGATTCTCCTCTGGCTCTCTCTAGGGTGACCACCACAGTCGAGGATGCCGTGGGGAGCAGAGATTGTGACCTCGCCATCCCTAGCCTGCCAGTTGTGAACAGAGATGATTCCCAGCATCTGCACTGGACTCTGGGAGATTCAGAAACCCGGGACACCTCGAGGATCCTTTCTCTTCAACATGAAACTTGGGGGCTGGATGTGGTAGAACATCCTGGCTGGCCCCGGGGGGAGAAGAGGAGGCCCCTTGAGCCAGACCTTCACCTCATGGCAACCTTGTTCACACTTGAGTAGGGAATTGAGTGCCACAGAGCTCGTCAGCCATTGGCCAGAGATCTTTGAGAAGATAGGCATCCCAGAGGCCCCAGAATCCAGCGAGTACATCGTGGCTCATATCCTTGGAGCCAAAACAGTTAAGTGCGGTGGCACCAGGAGGGTGGAAAGAGGGAAGAAGGAGAACTGGGAGAGGTACATCAGGTTCCCCCCCACCCAGGATGCTTACCTGTATGGGATGGGACATTTCTGTAGTATTGTCATAGGCAGGTGCTCATTTATTTATCCAACCACGAGTTACAGTGTGCCAAGTTCCAGTGTGTGGGGAGGTTATAGACGATGAAAGGTTCCAGTGCTGGTTCCACAGCACATGAAGAAACCTTGGCTTGAGCTGGATGCTGGAGCATCACTCTTGTCATCCTAGCTATTAAGGAGGCTGAGTTAAATAGATAGAGGCTTAAGGCCAAGACAGGAAAGACTTTAAGTCTCATATCTCCAACTAACTACCAAAAAGAAAAAGCCAAATAGTCTGGTTCAGTAATGGGGCTACTGTGTGGTCCAAGGACCAGATTTGAGTCACTGAGCAGGATTCACTCCATTTTCTACCAGGTGAAACACACCTGTAAAATTTGGAGGCACTCATCCCAGATGTGCTTGTGTGTGAAAATTGCTGTCTCTAATGAGGTAATGAGCCCCTGGTTTTATTTTTTCTGAAAAGGATGGGTTTTGATGTTTCCAGTTATACAGGTTACTAGTTGTAAAGGGAAAATATATTAGAAAGGCGGCCTGCCCACCATCTCCTCCATGTTCCTGTCTCAAAGGTAATAAGGGTAACATACCACATTGTACCACCTCAGGCTGGTACAAGTAACCACTTTTGGTATGGGAGGACTTTAGATTAGAGGTACTGATGGCAAAGAATAGGAGAGAGTACATCAGTGCATCTTCCTCTGAAGGATTCTGTAACCCTGGGGGAGAATAGTGTTTGGATATGACAACTTTAGGCTTGTTCTGCCATCCTGAGAAAAGGAGTAAACAGAGGTACATACAGGACACAGATGGAACTATCAGCATACACACACAGACCAAGAACCACAGACACTTAACACACATGTCCCACACCACTCAATTTTGACCTCTACAGAGATCCCAGTTGACAGAGAGAACATCCCAGATTGCCTCTTGAGGATGCTGCAGATGACCTCTGGAGGATGTCTCATATATCCTCTCTAGAAGGCCCTAGATGACCTCTCATGGAGGTTCCAAATGGCTTCCCAAGGAAGTGTCAGTTGACCTCCAAAGGAGTTTCCAGATGTCTTTTCAATGAGGATGAGATTACCTCTTGAGTAGCTCCCAGATGGCCACTCAAGGAGGCCACAGATGGACTCCAGTGGAGGTACCAGATAACCCTCTTGAGAGCGCGACAGATGACCTCCAGAGAAGGTCCCATATAGCTTCTCTGGGAAGTCCCAGATGACATCCGAAGACAGTCATATTTTTCATCAAGGTAACCCGAGATGACCTCCCACAGAAGCTCCACATGACCTCAGGAGGTCGTCCTAAATTGCCGCTTAAGGAATCCCCAATAAATACTTTTGAATAGGTCTCAGGTGGCCTCCTGAGGAAGCCCCAGATGACCTCTGAAGAAAGTCCAAGATGGCCACTGGGGAAGGCCCAAGATGACCTCCAGAATAGGTCTCAGATAGCTTCTCAAGGAAGTTGCAGATGCACTCTTGATGAAGTTCCAGATGGCTTCCCAAGGAAGCTCTACATAACCTCTCAAGGAGGTTCCAGATGGCTTCCCAAGGAAGCCCCATATGACCTCTCAAGGAGTTCCCAAATGGCTTTCCAAGAAAGCCACAAATGACCTCTAGAGGGGGTCCCAAAAACAGGCTGGCAAGCTTGCCCAGACGCACCCCTAGAGGTACCTATTGACTTTTGTCCATGTTGGTCCTCTGGAGACAATCACTCAAGGCCCTGAAAGCTGACACTCTCAACTATGGGAATTTTCCCCTGGGGCCAAGGCCTGATGCCACCCAAACGGATTAATCTCCAAGGGGTCTCCAAAAATTCGGACCTCTATTGTTCAAGAGAATCCATCGGGATACATTTAATATAATAAATGTTCTCCAAACCACCAACCCCCAAAATTATGATATCCAAAGCTCCAAACATCAAAGGGCAAGCCTTTTTTCCCTTTGCCTTTGTCTCTTCTTCGCTACAGACCTATACTTCCTTTGAAGTCTTTCCCATTTTCTCTTCTCCCAATTCCTTCTTCTGTTCAGGCCTCTCTACTCTCCACAGGCCTGAACTGCTTTGCCTGTGTCGTCAGTTGCCATCCTTCACCTCCTGCTCTAACTTCCTCTCCTCCCAGGTCTTTCCCCTTCTGCTATCACACCACTTCCTTCCTTCCAGGACTTTTCAATTTTTATCTCCCCTTCCATTGCTCTGAACAAGCAGCATATATAAAGTCTGTACCCTTTCTCCACTCCAACTGCTAACAGTTTTCAACTGTCACATCCCAAACTCCCCACAGCTCAATCACTTCTTAACTGCTCAACACTTGGTGATTAATATATCAGCCCTTCCCACAGAATACCCTGTCTTTTCAAGCTGGCCAGGAGATGGGACCACGCTGATTATCAGACCCTATAGATTACTGGGGCCCTGCTGATTATTACAGTATCCTCCTTGTGAACTAGTAGCAATTGAAATTGGAAATTTGATTGTGATATTACAAACTCATTGTTACATCACAAACCCATTTTGACATCATCATTAGCATGACATCAAAAACCCATTGTGACAATATTGTCATTGTGACATCATGATTTCATTGTGATATCTCAAATCTATTATGACCTCTTAGATCCTTTGAAAACTCACATGGCCTTTTCAACATTACAGTCCCTTTGTGTCCCCATATCCTTGTTGTTAAGTAATGACAATTGAGATCAGACATGCCATTATAACATCAAAAATTGTGTGACCTCATAAAAACATTGTGAATGTCTATTCTGTGATTTCATTGTATTTCAAATGTGGCATGAGAGTTGATATCAGAAACACATTTTTGTGCCTACATAACCATTTTGACATCATAATCACGTTGTGACATCACATTGTGATATAACTAATACCATGTAACATCACAAACCTCTCCTATCCTCATAACTTCTGTGAAATGCTGACATTGTGATATCTTAGAACTTTTTGCCCTCATAATTTGTTTCCACCCTCATATTTCATGTGTGACATGAGATACCAGAAATCCACTGTGACATCATCACCATTGTGACATCAAACTGACAGATGTCATGAACATCGTGTCACATTGTGACTTCACAAAAAGTTTTGATGTTACAATTAGTTGGTGATGCCATACAGGTAAGGGGTCACAGTAGGTCTATGATGTCACAATTGGTTGGTGATATCCAAATGGCATAAAGTTTCTCAGTTGTCATGAAATCACAGAGAGTATGAGTTCACAAATGGACTGTGGTATCTCCAAAGGCATGGTTGTCACAAATGTGATGACGTCCTAGAAGGATTGTGATGTCATAGTGTGACACAATGTTCATGATATCTGTCAGTATGATGTCACAATGGTCATGATGTCACAGTGGATTTCTGATATTACATATCATAACTGAAATATTATGTTTGAAAACAGATTACGAGCTCATAAAGGGCCTAAGACATCACAGTTGTAGCACGTCACAAGACTAATGAGGACAGGGCATGTTTATGATGTCACAGTGTGTTAGTGATATCACCATGGCACTGTGATGTCACAAAGTGATTGTGATGCCATATATCTATGAGATCACAATGATTTTCTGATATCAACCCACATGCCACATTTAAAATAGAATGAAATAAGAGTATAGGCATTTACAATGTGTCTATAACATCATAATGACAGTATAATGTCATAATGCTATGAGGTCATTGTAAATGGGTGATGTTGCAAGGAGGTGATGCTGTCATAATGAATATGTGTTGTCACACTGCTGATGGGGTCACAGTTACAGTGGCATATATGAATTCAATTGTCATGTGTTCAAACTGAGGATATGGGTACACAAAGGGACTGTGATGTCACAAATGCCTTATGTGTTTTCAAATGTACTTAGGGGTCATGATAGCTTTATGATTCACAGTTGTGATGAGGTCACAATGGGTTTTTGATGCTATAATGATTTTGTAATATCTCAAACACATGTCCAATTTGAATTGCTACTATTTCACAATGTGCATACAAGTTCACAGAAGGAGCGTGAAGTCCTAAGTGACATGAATCTTTTTAAATGTTATGAGGTCATATTAGGTTTTTGAAAACACAGTGGGACAGTGATATCACTATGGCAATGTCAACTCATACATCATGTCAGAATATTGTTTTGGTGTCACAAATAGTTGATGATGCCACATGGGTGATGAAGTCACAAAAGATTGGTGATGTCACAATGTGCTGGCCATGTCACAATGACGTGATGGTTCTCAATTGTCTTTAACTTTCAATGAGTATATGAGTTCACAAAGGGACTGTGGTTTCTCCAAAAGTTTGTGTTGTCACATATTGAAATCCTAAAAGGTTTGTGATGTCAGAATTTGATACAATGGTTATGACATCTGGCAGTGTGGTGTCACCATGATCATGATGTCACTGGGAATTTGTGATATCAAATGTCATATGTGAAATCTAATGAGGTCACCAACAGATTATGAGAGAAAAAAAGGCATGTCACAAAAGTTATGATGACAGGATAGGTTTGTGATGTCACGGTCTGTTAGTGATATCACAATGGCAATGTGATGTGCAAAGGGGTTTTGATGTCATAATGATTATGAGTTCATGATTTGTTTATGATATCCACCTATATGCCACATTTGAAGTCGAATGAAATCACAGAAAAGGCATTCATAATGTGTCGATGATATCACAATGACAATGTGAAATTATAATTTTATCATATTTTAGTTTTGTGATTTCACAATGAGCAGATGGTATCACAACGACAATGTGATGTCACAGTTGTGATGACCTCACAAACTTTTTGATGTTAAAATGTCATGTCTGATTCTCAATTATCAATATTTCACAGTGGGGTTTGGGTACACAAAGGCACTCTTATGTCACAAAGATATGTATTTTTTCAAAGGTTATAAGAGGTAATAATAGATTTGAGATGTCACAATGTGATCCTGGTGTCTAAACAGCAATGTGATGTCACAATGGGTTCATGATGTCACAGTGGTTTTGAGGTCACAATGGGTTAGGTAGGTCAGGTAGGTATTTGTCCAATTTTAGTCGCTATTAGTTCCCCATGAGGACACTGTAATAACCAGCAGTACCCCTATAATCCACGTGAACAGATAATCATCATGAACTCCTGGTCTGGACCACCAGAGAGGGGGGTGCATGCTGCTGGAGTGGGCACGACATGCTGCTGAAGAGATAGGATGTTAAGCCCCACATGGTTAGCTGCCAAGAAGTTATTGGGCATGGACATTTGGGAAGTGATGATTGAAAACTGTAATGCAGGAAACATATTTTAGTGGGGGCAGGGTACAGCCTATATGCAGGTTGCATGTTCAGAGCAGCAGAAGAGGGAAGAAAAAGGGGAAAGGCCTGGAAGGAAAGAAGTGATGAGACTGCAGGGGGATAAAGACCTGGGAGGAGAGGAAATTGAGGAAGAGCAGGAGGTGAAGGATGGCAACTGGCCACCTGGACAGGGCAGGGAAGGACTGTCAAGAGTACAACAACCTGAAGAGAAGAAGGGAATGGTGGAAGGAAAAAATGAAAAGACCTGAAAGGTAGGACAGGTCTGTAGAGAAGGAGGATGAAAAGAAAGGAAAAAGCCTTGTCCTTTGAAGTGTGGAGCTTTGGAGATTATTATTTTGGGGGTTGGTTGTTTGAAGACCAGTTAACAAATGGCTGGGCTGCTCTTTGGAGGTATGAGGGTTCATAGTTGAGGCTGCAATTAGCTCTGGGGCTCCAGCCCATGTCAAGGTAGTCGCTTGTTGCGAAATTTATGAAGACAAGACAGGTTTGTGATGTTACATTGCACTAATGATATCACAATCTAATTATGAGGTCACAAAGGGATTGCAATGTCGCAATGGTGATGTCGTCACAATGGGTTTCTGAAATCAACCTATATGCCACATTTGAGATAGAATGAAATCACAGAATAGGCAATCACATTGTCTCTATGACCTCACAATGTAAATGTGATGTCATAATGCTATGATGTCATTGTCAGTTTGGGATGTCACAATGGGCTGATGGTATCCTAACAACAATGTGATCTCACTCTGTAGATGATGTCACAAAGCGTTTGTAATGGTACAATGGCATGTCTGATGTCAGTTGTCTTTTGTTCACAATGAGAATATGGTTACCCAAAGGGACTGTGTTGTTACAAACACCATGTGCTTTTTCAAAGGTGCTAAGAGATCACAACAGGTTTGGGATATCACAAGGTGATCGTGATATCACTGTGGCAATATGATGTCACAATGGGTTTGTGATGTCACAGTGGTGATAAGGTCACACTAGGATAGTGATGTCACAATGAAATTGTAATATCACCACTATAAGTCCAATTTTATTCTACTAGATCACAATAAAGATACAAATTAACATAAGGAGCTAGAAGTCAGAAAGGCCACAAATTTTGAAAAATATTATGAGGACATAATAGGTTGGTGAAAATGCAATGGGACAGAGATATCCCATTGGCAATGTGATGTTACCATTAAATGAGATAGTATTGTTTTGAAGTCAGAAATGGTGATCCATACAGGTGATGCGGTCACATAGGTTTGTGATTTCACAATGGGATGGTGATCTCACAATCTTATGCCAGATCTATAATTGACAATGAATATGTAAGTTCATAAGGGATAATGATGTATCCAAAGGCATATGTTGGCACAAGTGTAATGGGTCTTAACAGGTTTGTGATTCACAATGTGACTCAGTGGTCATGACATCTGGCAGTGTGATGTCACAGTGGATTTCTAATATCACATGTCGTACCTGAAGTATGAGTTAAACAATTTATGAACTCAGTGATGCCAAAAAGATCACACTGGCAGCATGTCAAAAAATTTATGAGAATAGGACAGTTTTGTGATGTAACAGTGGGTTAGTGATATCATAATGGCAATGTAGTGTCATCAAGATATTGTGATGTCATAATAATTATGTGGTCACAATATATTTCTGATATCAACCTACCTGCCACATTTGAAATAGAATGGAATCACAGAATAGGCATTCCAATGTGTCTGTAACATCACAATGACCATGTGATGTCATAATGCTATGATGTCATTGTTTTATGATGTCACAATTGGCTGATGTTGTCATAATGACAATGTGATGTTACACTGGTAATGATGTCACAAAGTTTTTGCGATGTTAAAATGGCATGTATGACCTCAATTGTCATTAGCTCAAAATGAGGGTATGGGTACACAAATGGCCTGTGATGTCACAAAGGCCATGCTTTCTATCAAAGCTTCTGAGGTTATAATAGGTTTGGGTTGTCACAATGTGATCATATTGGCACAATGGCAATGTGATATCACAATGAGTTTGTGATGTCACCGCACTGATGAGGTCACAATGGGTTAGTGATGTCTCATCAAGTTTGTAATATAACAACGACATATACAATTTCAATTTCTTCTAATTCACTATGAGGATACTGTAATAACCAGTGGAGCCAGAATTATCTGTGGGAGCCATTAATCTTTGTAAATTCTTGGCCTGGCCCACCAGAGAATGTGGGGAAATCCACCAAAGGTGGAGATGTCAAGCCTCACATGGTGAGCTGTCAAGAAGTGATTGAAGGGCTGGGAAGGTGGCTCAATGGTAGAGTGCTTGCCTTGCAAGCCAGAGGCCCTGGGTTCGATTCCTCAGCACCACGTAAGCAAAAAGCAAAAAGCCGGAAGTGGCTCTGTGGCTCAAGTGGTAGAGCGCTAGCCTTGAGCTGAAGAGCTGAGGGACAGCTCCCAGGCCCAGAGTTCAAGCCTCATGACCGGATCCAAAAAAAAAAAAAAAAAGAAGTGATTGAACATTGGGCAGTTTGGAAAGTGACGGTTGAAAACTGTTAGGCAGAAGACCCGTTGGAGTGAGGAGGGGTACAACCTATATATAAGTTGCATTTTCAGAGCACTGGAAGAGGAGATAAAAATGAGAGCTAACCGGATGGAAGAAAGTGGTAATACAGCACGAAGGGAAAAACCTGAGAAGAGAGGAAGCAGAAAAGTGGTCATTAAGGCAGAGTAGTGAAGGCCTATGGAGACTGGAGAGGCCTGAAGAGAAGAAGAAAGTGGTGGAAGGGAAAAAGAGAAAGACCAGAAAGGAATGACAGGTCTGTAGTGAAGGAGGGAGTAATGGAAAAGTTAAAAGCCTTGCCCATTGAGGTTTGGAGCTTTGAAGATCATAAATTTTTGGCTGGTGGTTTGCAGACCAATTAAGATAGGGCGGGGCTGCCCATAGGAGGTCTGAGGTTTGATGGTCAAGGCTGCTCTTGGACCTAGTTATCCAGTCCAGGATAAGGAAATCACAGTCTCCTTTCTAGTGTAAATTGGTTTATTATATTAAATGTGACTCAATGGTTTGTCTCCTTGCCTTAGAGGTAATAAGTACATGAGTTCACAGAAAGAGCTTGAAGTCTCAAAGGCCGTGAATCTTTTAAGATATGATGTGGCCATAATAGGTTTGTAAAAACACAATGGGACAGTGAAATAACAATGCCCATACCACAATATCATGTCAAAATAATGCTTTGATACCACAATTAGTTGTTAATACCATTCTCGTGATGAGGTCACAATAAGTTTGTGATGTCACAATAGGTTCATGATGTCAGAGTGGCATGGGATATCTCAATTGTATTAATTGACAATGAATATATGAGTTCAAAAAGGGACTGTAATGTCTCCAAAGGCATGTGTTGTCACAAATGTGATGCCGTTCTAACAGCTTTGTGATGTCACAATATGACACAATGGTCACGACATCTGGCAGTATGATGTCATAAAGGATTTCTGATATCACATGTCATACCAGAAATATGAGATTGAAAACAGATTATGAGCTCACAAAGCCCTACGTTATGATGATGGCAGCATGTCACAAAACTTACAAGGACAGGACTGGTTGTGACGGCACAGCAGGTTAATGATATCACAATGGCAATGTGATGTCACAAAGGATTGTGATATCACAATGGTTATATGGTCAAAAGGGGTTTCTGAAACAGAGTGAATTCACAGAATAGGCCTTCACACTGTTAAGTCATAACAATGTCACTGTGATTTATAATTCTATGATGCCATTGTTGTTTGGAGATGTCACAATGACCTGATGGTGTCATAATGACAATTTGATGTCACTTTTGATTTATGATGTTACAATGGTTATGAGGTCACATTATTTTTCTGATATCAACACACATGTCAAATTTGAAATAGAATGAAAAAGCCAGGCGCCGGTGGCTCATGCCTGTAAACCTAGCTACTCAGGAGTCTAAGATCTGAGGATCGCAGTTCAAAGCCAGCTCAGGCAGGAAAGTCTATGAGACTCTTATCTCCAATGAAAACCAGTAGAAAACCAGAAGTGGCTCTGTGGCTAAAGTTATAGAGTGCTCGCCTTGAGCTGAAGAACAGGGACAGCACCCAAGCCCAGAGTTCAAGCCCCACGACCGAAAAAATAAAAGATTAAAAACAGGCATTCATAATATTTTTATAACATCACAATGGCAATGTGATCTCATAATGCTATTTTGTTATTGTAGATTTGTGATGTCAAAAGTAGTTGATGCTCCCATAATGACAATACTATGTCACACTGATGATGTCACAAAGGGTTTGTTATGTTACAATGGCATGTTTGATATAAATTGTCAGTTCATAAAGAGGGGATAGTTACACAAAGGGACTGTGATGTCACAAAGGCCATGTGTTTCTTCAAAGGTGCTAAGAGGTCCTAATAGGTTCGGGATGTCACAATGTTATAGTAATGTCAAATGGCAATGAAAGCTCACAATGGGTTTGTGATGTCACATTGGTGATGAAGTTAAATAATTTTGTGAAGTCACATCTCATAATCACATGTCCAATTTCAGTTGCTACTATTTCACAATGAGGATATGAGTTCACAGAAGAAGACTGAAGTATAAAAGGCTATGAATTTTCTAAAAAGCTATGAAGACACAGTAGGTTTTTGAAAACACAGTGGAACAGTGACATCACAATGGCAATATGATGTTGCAATATGATGACTTAATAATGTCTTGATATCACAATTGGTGATGCCACACGTGATGAGTTTACAATACGTGTATAATGTCACCATGGGTTGGTGATATCAAAATGACACATGTGATTTCAATTGTCATTAACCACAATGAGTATATAAGCTCACAAAGGGACTCTGATGTCTCCAAAGGCATGCATTGTCACAAAAGTGATGAAGTCCTAACAGGTGTGTGTTGTCAGAATGTGACCAAATGCTAATAACACCTATCAGTGTGATGTCACCATGATCAAGATGTCACACTGGATTCGGTTATCACATTTCATACCTGGATTGGGTATGAGAGGATTGCAATTTCACATTGGGTTAGTGATATCACTATGGAAATGTGCGGTCATGAAGGGATTGTGCTACCACAATGGCTATGATATCACAATGTGTTTCTACTATAATAGGTTTGTGCTGTCACAATTGGTTGGAAATGTCACAATGGCATGCAGGATCTCAAATGTCATTAATTCGCAATGAAGATATGAGTTCACAAAGGGACTGTGTTGTCTCCAAAGTCATGTGTTGGCAGAAATGTGATGAAGCCCTAACAAATTTGTGAGTTCACAATGTAACACCATGGTCTTGATGTCTATCAATGTGACGTCACAATGTTCATGTCAGAGTTAATTTCTGATATCATATTTCATACCTGGATTATTATGAGTTTGAAAACAGATTATAAGCTTACTAAAGACCTAAAATAGCCTAATGGCAGCATATCGCACAAGTTATGACTGAAAACTCATGGTCTTTGGAGCTTAAGATTCTTTCTTTGAAATTGTATCCTCATTGTGAACTAGTAGAAATTCAAATTGGACATGTTATTGTGATATTACAAAGTCATAGTGACATCACAAACTCATTGTGACCTTATCACCACTGTGACATCACAAAACCATTGTGATATCACATTGCTGTTGTGCCTTCACAATCACATTGTAATATCACAAAGCTATTGTGAACTCTTGAGATGTACAAGTCATTATGTTGAAAACGAACTTTTCAACTTTCGTGTGAGGGGGGAGGAGGGAGTGGGGAGGATTGGGTGGGGGGGCAGGGGGAGGATGGGAAAGTGAAACAAAGGAGGAAGCTACAATACTTGGTAAGAAATGTACTCATTATCTTGCCCATGTAATTTTAACCCCTCTGTACAGTATTTTTCACAATAAAAAAAAACATGAAAAAAAGAAAAAAGAAAACATGACCTCTGTGGCATCATAGACCCTTTGTGTACTCATATCTTCATAGTGAAGTAATGAAAATTCTTATCACTCGTAGCATTGTATCATCACAAATACTTTGTGCAATAATTATCACTGTGAAATCACATTGTCATCATGACACCACCATTCATTGTGACATCACCAAACCCCAATGACACATACCATATTTTTATTTTTTTCTTCTGTGAGTTTTTTTTTTATTGTAAATACAGTGTACAGAAGGATTACAGTTACATGAGCAAGGTAATGAGTAATACAGTCAAACATTGCTTCCTTGACATCACATTGTTATTTTCATGTCATAGACCCATTTTGAATGCCTATTCTTTGATTTCATTCTATCTCAAATGTGCCATCTGCGTTATCAGGAAACCATTGTGAACTCATAACCTTTGTGACATCTAAATCTCTTTGTCACAGCACATTGCCTTTGTTATATCACTAACCCACTGTGACATCAAAGACCTCTCCTGTTCTCATAATTTTGTGACATGCCATTGTGATATATTAGTGAGTTCGACCTCGTATTTCAGATATGACATGAGATATCTAAAATCCAGTGTAACATCATGATATCACACCGCTGGACATCATAACCATTGTGTCACTTTGTGACATCTCAGACCTGTTAGTTCTTCACCTTTTTGACTACATATGCTTTGCTGACATCATAATCCTTTCCCAAACTCATATACTCATGGTGTGTTAAGGACAATTGAGATCCCACATGCCATTGTGCCATCACCAACCCCTTGGGACATCTCAAATCTATTGCGATCTCCTCATCAATATTGCGTCACCAATTGTGACATCAAAACATTCTTGCAACATGATGGTGAGATATCACATTGTCATTGTGAAATCACTGTCCCATTGGGTTTTCACATAGTATGACCTCATACTATGGAGCTTCTTCTATCACCTGGTATCCTCATATTGAATTATGTCATTGAAATTTGATATATCATTCTGATATTACAAACAAACTGTGACATCGCAAAACCATTGTGACCTCATCACAACTGTGACATCAAAAACCCAATGCCATATCTCATTTCCATTGTGACATTATGGATCACATTGTGCCATCCCAAACCTATTATGATCTCTTACCACCTTTGAAAACACACATGGCCTCTGAGACATCACAGAACCTTTTTGTATCCATATCCTCATGGGGAACTAATGAAAATTGACATCAGATATACCATTGAAACATAACAAATCCTCTCTGACATAATCATAATTGTGGCATCATGTTGCCATTATGACACCATCAGCTCATTTTGGCATGTAAAACTACAATGACATCATAGCATTGTAACATCACATCGTCATTCTGATGTCATAGACATGTTGTGTTTGCCTATTATGTTATTTGATTCTATTTCTAATGTGGCATGTTGGTTGATACCAGAAATCCATTGTGAGTTCATGACCATTGTGATATCACGATGCCTTACTAGCATCACATTGCCAGTGTGATGTCACATTGCCAAATTTATGTCAAAAAGGGATTTTGATGTGACAATGGTTATGATATCACCATGAGTTTCTCATATCAACCCACATACCACATTTCAAATACAATGAAATCACAGATTTGCCATTCATAATCTGACAATGATTTCACAATGACAATGCCAAATGCTATACTGTCATTATTTTGTGATGCCACCATAAGCTAAAAGTGTCATAACAACAATATAATGTCAAACTGGTTATTATGTCACACAGGGTTTATTATCTTACAATGGTTATGAGGTCACAATGTGTTTCTGATATCAACTGATATGCCACATTTGAAATAGAATGAAATCACCAGATATACGTTCACAATGTGTCTATGTCAGCAAAATGGCAATGCGATGTCAAAATGCTATGATGTCACTATAGCTTGGTGATGTCACAATGAGCTGATGGTGTCATAATGACAGTCTGATGTCGCACTGGTTATGATGTCACAATGTCACAATGGCATGTCAGATCTTAATTGCCATTAGTTTATAGTGAGGATATGAGGATGAAGTCACCATGACATAAACAAATGAACTGTGATGAAACAAAGGTCATGTTTTTTTGTCAAAAGTGCTAAGTTTCCTAACAGGTACTGGATGTCAAAGTGTTCATGATGTAAAAATGGGTTAGTGATGTCAAAACTAGTTTGCAATATCACATCTTATTTCAATTTTCAATTGCTACAAGTTCACAACGATACAAGTTCACGGAAGGAGCTTGATGTCTCAAAGGCCATAATTTTCTAAGATGTGATGAGATCATAATAGGTTCGTGAAAGCATGAGGGTTGGGCTGGGAAGGTGGCTCAGTGGTAGAGTGCTTGCCTTGCACGCTCGAGGCCCTGGGTTCGATTCCTCAGCACCACATAAGCAAAAAGAAAAAAGCCGGAAGTGGCGCTGTAGCTCAAGTGGTAGAGTGTTGGCCTTGAACTGAAGAGCTGAGGGACAGCGCCCAGGCCCAGAGTTCAGGCCCCACGACCGGACCCAAAAAAAAGAAAAAAAGAAAAAAAAAGAAAGCATGAGGGTTCAGTAATATCATAATTGCAATATGTGTCAAATTATAATGTCATAAGAGTGTTGTTATATCACAGTTAGTTGGTGATGTCATAATAGTGATGAGTTCAAAATAGTTTTGTGATGTCGCAGTAGTTTGGTGATGTGAAAATGGCATTCCAGGCCTCAATTGTCATTAACTCATAATGAGTACATGAGTTTAGAATGGGATTTTGAGGATTCCAAAGTCATTTGTTGGCACAAATGTGATGAAGTCAGAACAGATTTGTGATGTGACAATGTGACACAATGGTCATTACATCTAGCAGTTTGATGTCACAATATTCATAATTTCACAGTATATAATATTTAATGTCATACCTGAAATAATATGAGGTTGAAAATAGATTGAGCTCTCAATGGGTCTAACACAGTGGCAACATGTCACAAAACTTAGGATAGGACATGTTTGAGTTGTCACAGTTGTTTAGAGATATCACAATGGCAATATTATATCACAAAAGAATTGTCAAGTCACAATGGTTATGAAGTCAAAATGTGTTTTTGATATGAACCCACATTTGAAATACATCGAAATCACATAATAGGCCTTCATAATGTATAAATGTTTTCACAATGACAATATGGTGTCATAGTGGTATGATGTCATTACAGATTTTTGATGTCACAATGACCTGATGTTGTCATAATGACAATGTGATATCACATCAATGATTATATTGTAAATGCTTTGTGATGTCACAATGGCTTATCTGATCTCAATTGATATTTCACAATGAGGATATGGATACACAAAGGGACTGTGATGTCACAAAGGCCATGTGTTTTTCCAAAGGTGCTAAAGATGTCATAATGGGTTTGGGAGACAATAAGGTGATTGTAATGTCACAATAGCAATGTGATATCACAATGGCTTTGTGATGGCACATTGGTGATGAGGTCACAATGGACAGGTCAGGTTTGTGATGTCAGAACAGGTTAATGATATCACAATGGCACTGTGATGTCACAAAGGGATTTTCATGTCACAATGACTTTGAGGTCACAATGGATTTCTGATATCCACCAATATTGCTAGCTTGTAATAGAATGAAATCACAGAATAGGAATTCGCAATATGTCTATAATGTCACTATGACATATAATGTCATAATATTATAATATTTAAGTTTAGTGATGTCAAAATGGCCTGTCATCTTATTGGTAATTAAATTACCATGAGGATCCCAAAATTTGCTATGTGCTGACTCCTTCAAAAGGCACATTGTGCTGAATCCATTACACAGGGTCCCTTGTGCATTTTTAAAAAGTGTGCTGTGTGCTGTCATCCCAAAAGATTAAATGCTCTGAGTCCTTGAGAGGACAATCACACACACACACACACACACGCACACACACACACACACACACACACACACACACACACACACAAAAGGAACGTTACCTTGCACCTGCTTGGTGTGTGGGGTGGATGGAGAAGAATCTCCCCCAGTGGTTTGGCTGAGGGGAATCTTCAGTTCCCCCCAGGCAGCTGCTGGGGATGGGGGAAAACCCTGAGCTGAGGTGAGGCTGCTTCTGCCATAGCCTGGTAGCCTTAGGGCAGAGTCAGAGCAGCACAAAGCCAGGGTGGGGGCATGGCCGAGATGGGGAGGGGTGTGACTGAGGGTAGGACAGGGCGTGGCTGAAGGGGCACATAGTTACTGCAGCCAGTGGCACACGGGAGCTGGCATACTTGCGCAGCAGGGGCTGGGCAGCCTGGGTGAGAAGTGGGGGCAGAGAGAGAACAGAGAAGAGCAGGCACATGCACCAGGGGTGGCAGCATCATGACTGGCCCCCACTGCTGTAGGAGCACAGGTCTGGGCCTAGAGCACAGAGGACACAAAGCCAGCACAGCAGGCACATACCTCTCACAGCCCCAGGGAGGCTCAGAGGCCAGGTAGGCCCTGAGTCCAAGGCCCCTGCACCAGGAGCTCAGCTGTGGAGGGGGCGAGCTCAGCCCTGCCACCTGCCCGCCCCTGCCCCGGCCCCTTCTCCTGACCTCCCTATGACACCGCGTTTGAAACAGGTTGCTGCCAGCTTGGACCCATAGCGCCTCTTGTTGCCATCCAGCAATGGTGCACCCTTGGCCTCCTTGCTGCCCTGACCGGGTCTCGGTCCCCAGTTGAAGCCCCGTGGGTCTGCAACTTTCGACCTCCCCCTAGCCCCCACCCCCCACGGACTCAGACCCCTGACTCCTGCCTCCCTTCTTGTGTCCCAAACGCCCCTCCCCAGCACCAGGCAGGCCAGCCCTGACTTTGCCACAAATGCTCCCCAGGAGTGTGGGGGGGTAGGGGAGTGGATGTTGATCCTGGGATCCTACCCCAATCCCTAGTGGCCAGTGTCCCAGGAAAAGGGCAGATGCAGGGATGAGGGAAGAGGAGGCGCCACTTAGCCCCTTGCCTAGAGCAGTGGGAGCCACAGAGCTATGCATCTGCACCTTTCCTCTCCTTTGGGGGAACCTGGTGGCTTTAGAGGTGGGGAGCAGCACCTCCACACCTGCCTTCTTGAGATTTTTCCTTTTTTCTGGGGGTGGGAAGTGTTGGATGTAGAAGATAGCCCCCCCTTCGGGGTGAACCCTTGTCTTTTGTGCTGGGTCACACTTTCCCCTGAGGAGAGTCCCAGAAGAGCCCACTAGGGAGGTGGGGGCATTAGGGGTCAGATAGAAGGTGAATGTCTGGGAAGAACACGCCCCTCAAACACACATACACCCTGCCTGTCCCCCTCCACTCCAGCTGTCAACATCTTTCACAGGGTGATAACATTTCCCAGCTCTGCCATCATCTGCTGGTGCTCCAGGTCCATCTGGTTTCCTCATCCTCCCCAAGAATCCACCAAGTCACCCAGAAGCATCTAGCTGGAAGTAGAAAGTTCATCCATGTATGTAGCCTTTAGGACCCCATCCATTTCCCCAACACTGCCTCTACCCCGGTTCAGACACTTCTCTGGGGGCACCATGACCTCCTGCTTATTTTCAGTCCAGGCTCTGAAGAGCCTCCTGTCTTAGGACTCCTTTACCTAGAGTCCTGGCCTAGGGTTCTGGTGAATGGGGAGTCAAGGCTGGCTATTCCCAAGGGAAAGTGTCTGGCCCTGGATATAGGGAGAGGGAGGATGGTTCAGCATTATAAGAGCGGTGCTTCCTTGGGTTGAGTCCCTGGTTCTGACAAGGAAACTCCCGTGCTCCAGCTTGTACATTGTCCCAGATGAGGAACCAACAAACTCAGGAGGGGCACTACTCTGAGTCTATGTATATGTGTGTGTGTGCATGAAAGAGAGAGAGAGAGGGGGGGGAGAGAGAGAAAGAGAGAGAGAGAGAGAGAGAGAGCCTGACTGTGCTTAGGTGAGTGATCAGTTGGCAAATTGCAGGTGCTTCATGGATGAGTCTACAGTCACTGTTCTGGATTTGTGTGTGTATTTGTTGTTCTTTTTTCAATGCCAAGTGTGAGACCAGCCATAATTTTTGTTTTCACCTTCACTGTTTCATGGCTCCTTTGCGGAAGATTTCAGTAGATGTTCCTTTCCACCTCTCTCTTCCCCGTTTCCTATAGCCCACAGTAGCTGCTGGGCCTGCGTGGGTCTCCCCTAGGAGGCCTGTGTGACCCTCAGACCAAAGTGGACACCTTCTGCCTTAAGCCTGAAGGCTTGTGAGATGAGTGTGACCACAGCCGCACTCTTCCAGCCAGACAGTCTGCTCTCGTTTGTATAGTTGGAGCTAAATCAAGGGTTGGGAATGAAATGGAGGGGGGGAGTAGGGCAGGGGCTGTGAAGCTAGGAGGGTCTGGGAAATGGTGAACGGTGTGATATTGCAGATGGTTCACCACTACCGAGGATGAGAGGACAACCTTACCCAGGGCATTGACGGTGACCATGGGCATCTGGGCAGGGGGCTCTGGGACCCCACTGGTGGTGTGGATTCCCTCCCGGGGGAGTGCACTGGTAGGAAGTCCTCCCTGGAGTCCTGCAGACTCTAATCTGTGTCCTGCCTGTGCTGTTTCCAGCTGGGCAGTGGTAGGCAAGTTCATTTCCCCCTGCTGGAGCCTGCTTGGTATCAGGACATGGCAGTTAGCTAGGGCTTGCTGAATGCATTTCTGTAAACTGCTGTGGCTGTCTGGAAAGAAAAGGGACCACTAACCTTGGAACCCTTAAAGTTTGATTGGGGCAACTGAAATGTCACCTTTTCCAGGGTTTTTTCTTGAAGCTGGCAATTTCCACTAACGCCTGGGATTATGGGTCAAATTAGACAGACAGTTTCAGACAACAATCAATGACATTCAAAGCATCACAAGCAGAGTTCCCAAGCCA
>NW_024871652.1:0-31019 GCF_019054845.1 Dipodomys spectabilis | reverse complement strand
ATAGAAATGTAGGATTTTAACATAAGCTTAATTTTATATTTTGAAGCATGCAGGTTGTATCGACTCTGGACAGAGTATTCTTTTGTTTATTTTGATTATGTTTCAACAGAATGGGGAAGGGCTTCTAAAGTCATAGATGGTACTAGAAATTCTGAGTTTGAAAACGCAGCTCCTGGAGAACACAGGCATATGTGAAGACCCAGATCCAGCAGTCTTTGCCACTCACAACTCAGCATCTCACAGAGCCCACCAGGCTCTGTAGAACCATCTCACCTGATTCATAAGAACACCCACAACTATATACTTGATGCTTGAGTCCAGGAGAAACACCTTTAATCCACCTTACTCAGAAGTACTTCTGAGTAATTGGAAGCACAAAATACAATATTACTCTTTAGAATAGCAAGAATTCCATAAATGAAATGTTTTCTTCTTATTATTGTTTTGAGAAGCCCACATGAACAGTGACCACCTCTCCTAGGTGAGCTGCTTAAGAGCTAGAAGCAACTGCTATTACCATTAAGGAGAGATGGAGTAATTAGGAACTATCAAAAGGATTTACTGTTGCCTTTTGGGAGCAGGAACCATGGTAGGCATGTCTGGGTGGAGCTGGAGTTATGGAGAAAGTATAAGGATAGAAGGGAAGAATTATGGCCCTTCCTTCTCCATCACTAAAGCATCCTATTGTCACTAATACTGATGTAAAACACAAGAAAGTGCATGGCATCCTTTTACAGATGATAATTCTCACCATAAAATCAGATGACAAAGGAATCATAGAATAGTTTCAGCTTTCTATCCAGGTGCTTAGAGGAATGTTCACTGGCATAATAGAATAGATTCTAAAATAATAGTTCAATGTACTCAATGAATTCCACCTCTGCTGCTACTCAGTAAGTATCCATCAGCTTACAGATTCTGTTTGTTCAGCTAACACCAGTAAATATGTTTTCAGAAATTAAAAGAAAAAAAAACTATCACCTTTTTCCAAAATGGAAATATAGCCAGGTGCTTTTAGCCTATTTCTTTAATCCAATCTACTTAGCAGGCAAAGATGTGAGGATCGCAGTTCAATGCCAGTCACAGGCAAGTGTCCAATAAACATGTAAAATGTAGAAAGTAGCATTGTCGTTCAAGTAGTAGAGACCAGTTGAGGGGAAAATACAAGCAAGAGTGGAATCCTTGAGTTCAAACCCCAGAAGTCACAAACACACACACACACAAACACACACACACACACACACACACACACACACACACACACACACACAGAGAGAACAGATCATTTTGTTTCTGATAGAAGATCATTTCTCTTTCAGTTTAGGTGCAATGACTCTAGTAATTGGCAACTTCAAGCTGAAGTGGAAAGCTACCATTAACATCAATCTTATTTAAAATGCTAAACAGTTGCCAAAATACCAAAAGGTTAATCATCACAGAATATTGTTCATATTTAAATTTTCCTATTACTATTTCCAAATTTTCTATGCCTTCAAACAATATTTACACTCCCATAGAAAGTGAACTGGCATCTATACAATGTTCATCTTTTTATCTGTATAATGAAAACATGCAATTCTAAACCAGCATAGTCTCCTATTTTCTCCCTTCCTCATTCTTTCTTTAATTAAAAACCACCTTAAAGCCAAGGCACGTTTTTAGAGGTTCATTATTGTAAGTTGCTTGGCAGTTCTGCTTTCCCTGCTGTTCCAATATCATTATCTCCGCCTGCCTTTCCAGCTGTCTATCATGAGCCTTTAGAGCACCAGGATTTTCAGATCATCTCTTTCCTCCAAACTTATGTTTCCAAATGTATTACTTGAAGATCTATCCAGTAGAAAGGTGATCCTTCTTTTAAATTGAATTGCAAGGGTGCAAACATGCATTCTATGGATGCCAACACAAGGAACAGGGTTAGGTTCAACTGTTTTATCTTTGCTCAACTGGTGCTATGAACCTAACTGTAGTTCTGAGTAAGGGAGTTGGTAATGTTCTTGGAACAAGTCTACTGTCTGAGTGATTATTCAAATGAGCTTTGTCTTTGCCTCCTGGAGAGTATCATCTGAGGACCACTACTTTCACACAATAATAATATTTCAAATACTTACCTTAATTTCTGTTGTTATTGTTGTTGTTGTTTGGGGAAATATAGATTGGTCCTGAGGCTCAAACTCTGGGCCTGGGTGCTGTTTTGGACTCTATTTTTCAAGGCTAGCATTTGAGCCATTTTGCCACTTCTGGCTTTTCTGTGATTTAATTGCATAAGAGTCTCACAGACTTTTCTGCCAAGGATGGCTTTGAACCATGATGCTCAAATCTCAGCTTCCTGAGTAGCTAAGATTACAGGTGTGAACCACCAGTGCCTGGCTACTTAATGTCTTAGTTGGCTCTTGAAACTTCTATTATAAATTAAAATCAAATCAAATTAAATTAAATTAAAAGCATACATAGCAGTAGTGCTCATTAGACTCTATGTGGAAATTGAACTATATAACCTGTGGGTAGGAACAGGAGGGAAAACCAGGGAGTGAGAGAAAGGGTGACATTATTCAAAAAGAAGTGTACTCTGACATATAATTGTGAGCCCTCTGTAATCACCTTCATAATAAAAAAAAGTGCATAAAATACATACTGCTATGGTCTCCTTTATTTGATCTACTACTCCATATGGTAAAATTATGTTTACAAAGGATAGCAAATAGTAGAGTTGTTTCAGGTTGTCTGTAAATAGACCATTTTCATTATGTTGTGCAATTAAGTATAAGTGTCTCCAACAGCAAAGCTTTCAATCACTGCAAGTCATTAGGTCATTAGTCCTACAATTACTATTTAGTATCTCTCTTAGAATTATTCTGCATTTTCTTACTCCCATAATTCAACTGATATATGTATCATAGGTCAAAACAATTGTGTGTGTGTGTGTGTGTGTGTGTGTGTGTGTGTGTGTGTGTGTGTGTGTATGCTTGCTAATCCTGAGCTAGTCAGGGCTGAGTGCTGAGCCTGAGATTCCTTTATGCTCAAGGTGAGAACTGTACAACTTGAGGTGCAGCTCTATTCCCAGGTTTTTTGTTGATGAATGGGAGATCAGAGCCTCACAGCCTTTCCTGCCTAAGCTAATTTTGAACAATGATCCTCAAATATCAGCCATCTGGTTAGCTAGGATCACAATTGCCATCAATTGGTGTCTAATTAAATATTATTTTTATGAAATGATTTTCATTAGGTGTTACATTTGAAGATCTTTCTGAACATTGAGATGGACACAGGACTGTGGAAGTCTCTTGGAACTCAAAGCACATACTCAAATACCCCAACAATAGCTCTGGAAACAGGATTTCTAAATGAATGTGAACTTAGAGATTTATTGACATTTATCTGATCTCTTCCATTATACTTAACACAAAGGTAAAGTCACCTTAACACTTTTAAAAACATTAAGGATGAGTTTATGTTCCATGTTTGTGGTTTATTTGGATTTATTTTGCATTTTCTAGTTTACTAAAGACTAGAAGAATTCGATCTACAATCACTAGAACTACATGCCATAGAAAAGAGAATTGTGGCAAGAGACACCCTGGGGTTTATAGAATGACCCCTTTCTCTCCCTTTTCCTTCGCATAAGAATAATATAGAATTTTGAATTTACAGCAGTGCTAACAGTTTGACTGAGTAATTATTTAAGGAAGCTCTTCTACCCATGGGACCATGTCCCACAATGCCGCTGGTCTCTATATGATTCAAAACTTTATCAAAATTTATCAAAGATATTTCTACGTGTTTCCAAATGTTCCTTAGGGTTAATATTAATTACTTAAAAGCCCAAGGCATGTGACAACCTCATGTTCTATTGCCTCCATATTTGTGATATTCACAATAGTATCTCCATTATCTTTAATGCTTTCTGTGTGACTTAACTTAAGATCTTTTCCAAAGAATCATACTATTCAGTTTAAAAATAACAAACCCAAATTTGATTTCACCAAACCTGTTTTGAAAGAGTGAGTGTAATGAGTCTTCATTTTTTGTGTAACAACATTGTGATATTTCTGGTACAGACTACCTTTTGTACTTTATCTTTTCTTTTTTCTCCATAGTGCTTATGATTATGTCGTAGGTATCTTTTATACCCGTAAGTGCCAATGTCCTTTGCCTCACTGGTGTGGAGTGCTTTGTCTAATGGAGTATGTGAGTAGATTTAAAATGTATCTATTTCCATCAAGGTCTGAAAATGCATTACTAACTTTTACCAGTGTTTTGTATTTTCAGCTCTGACATGTTATCAACATATCTTAAGAAACCATTATTCTATGATTCTAGCTTCTGTACAACAGAAGAGTTCTGTCTAGCTCTCATAAGGCCAGAGAAGCTCAGCCAGGCAGATCAAAATGCACCCAACTTGCGGATGAATATAAAATCAATGACTGGTGTAAAAAGCCACTGAGGTCCTGTTATTTTGTACTTGACTATTGTCTAGAAGGATAATTGAAAACAGCATTGCTATTTAGTAGCTCTCTTCCTTTAAGAAAGACAAGGTTACATGTATTGTAACTGCCTTCATTTATGAGTCAATTGGACAGATGATTTAACTTTCCTCTAGCATAAACATTCTAGTTTTCTAGGATTATATACCATCTATAAACATATAGACTAACTTTTCACATCAATAAAAAATGTCATCTGTGAGCTAGGGACAAGAGCCTTCTGGGTTTCAGGGCATGCATCACTAGAAAAAGAATGATCTTGCAACAGATAGAAAAGCTCAGAGAAATGAGGGATTCATGAGACTCCACTGACTTTCTAAAGTGGGCACGAAAAATGGCAAATGTATTTCAGGCTTCAGATTTTCCTATGAAGAGTCACAGAAGGAAAGGAGGAAGACAAAGGAATCCTATAAATCTAGATATGGAAAGAGGAAGAATTCAAAACTAACATTTTGGAGTTGGGAAAGTGGCTCAGTGGTAGAGTTCTTGCCTAGCATGCATGAAGCCCTTGGTTTGATTCCTCAGTACTACATAAACAGAAATAAAACAGAAGTGGCACTATGTGTCAAGTGGTAGAGTGCTAGCCTTGAGAAAATAGAAACTCAGAGACTTTACCCAGGTCTTGAGTCAAGACCTAGGGCTTGCAAAAAATAAACAAGCTAATAAAATAAAAAATGAATTAAATTAAACATTTACAGAACATAAACTGTGAAGAAGAGCATATAAAAGATCAAATGGATTAGCCTTAGATTGTGGAACTGTCATGTGAGCCCTCAGGAACAGAGGCTGTTTGGTAATTTCACTGCAGAAAGTAATGCATATGTTAAGAAAAAGTGAGAAAGGATAATGTAGTCTAAGATTGTTTTCAAGGAATAAATTCTCTTCACACAGGTAACAAAGGTTGAAGAAGTAATATGACATATTTAAATGTAATATGGTGAAATCCTTTTGAGGAAAAATAAATCACAGATTTTATAGGGGTTCCTCAATGTTGTGACAATCCAGATTACAATATCATACTTTGATTTTACTCAAACACTTTATTCAAACTCTTCATTCTCAGCTGGACATCCTTCAGGATGTTTGAGCTGATATTTACATCAGCTCAAAAAATGATTATAGTCACCAAATTCATTTATGAGTAAAGTTCCTTCTAGGTAATGAATAAAATGCTGGTGTTCAACTACATGAGTTACAGCTCCACTTCTGTATTTTTGCTATTTAATTGGACATGAGTCTCAAGGAATTTCCTGTCAGTATTCCTTAATACTCAGGATGCAAAGATCTGAGGATCACATTTCTAACCCAGCCCACAAAGATCTTAGTTTCTGAGTATCTAGGATTGCTTGCATTAACTTCAAGTTTTATTTATTATTATTATTATTAGTAGTAGTAGTAGTTTTAGTTATTTGACCATCATCCTGTCCTGGTTCCTCGGTATGATAAGCTGAGTTAGCCTTGTCTTATGACTCTGATATGTTACAATATGCTAGAATCAATGCAGCTTTTCTCTTTAATATACAACTTGCCTGAGAATTATTATGATCATTTTTTAAGAAACCATTACTAAGTTATAATTCACATAATAATAAAATTCACCCAAGTTTAACAATTTGTTTAATGAAATAAAGTATTTCATATTTTCATTTTAATAAAATATATGTTAAAATTGAAATTTTTATGAAGTGTGACTATACTTCATACACCTAGTGGCTCCTTTTTTTCCAATCAGAGATATCTAGTTAGACCTTTTCCAGGTTTAGTTCATTTTATTTCTGTGAATGCCTTCTATATTTTGACCATTATTCTTTTATGAGATATGGTTGGCAACTATATCCCATACTCTATAAATTGATTTTCTATTCTATTGATGAATTTCTTTGCTGCATATAAGATTTTTAGTTTGATGTAAGTGTGTTTGATTGTTTTTTGTTGTTTATGTTTTTGAGATCATATCCCAACAATGTTTCCCCAAAACTATTGTTATGCATCATTTTAATTGTGTTTTCACTGTTTTTCTTCCTCTATTTTTATATTTTCAGGTACTCTGTGAAGAATTTCAACCCATGTTGAACTAATGTTTGTTTATGCTATATTATGTATTAAATTTTGTAGATCTGGACATATGCTTTTCCCAACACCATTTATTAAAGAGACTCTTTTTCTGTGTGTTCTCTTTGTACAAAAACAAGAAAAGCTGTTGATATTCACCAAACTTTTAACTTTTGGCTATTTGTCCTGTCACTTTGGTCTTTGTGTCAGTCTTTCTGCCCAAAAACAGTAAGTTTGGATGCTATAGATTTAAAAAAATATTTTGAAGCCAGATGATGTGATCTCTAGTTTGTTTTATTTTGGAGTCCTTTATGACAGCCTACAAAAATTTCAATTTTATTTCTATTTCTGTAAAAAATAACAATGGATTTTTAGTAAGGATTTTACTGAATCTGTTGATTACTTTGAGGAGGAAGGGCATTTTATGGAAAGACGGGCTTTTTAATAATATTTATTTTAAGACATTGATATATTTACTTCTATTCATTTATTACTTCTTCAATTATTCCATTAATATGTTCCAGTTTTCTGAATCTAGACTTTGTATCTTCAATGGATTTTTTTCTGTGTTGCAGTAAATCATATCTTAGGTTTATTTTTCTTAATTTAATTTTCTGCGTTGACATTTACTCTATGAGTAAATTCTTCTGATTTTTATAGGTTAGCTTGTTGTCTTGCAATGTTACTGAATTTATTCTATTATACATTATAGAATGTTTACTTTTTTCTTATATAATACCATTTCATCTTCATGCATTTTTATATTTTCTTAAAACGAAAGAGAAAAAGGGAAAAGTCCTGGAAGGAAGGAAGTGGTGTGATAGCAGAAGGGGAAAGACGTTGAAGGAGAGGAAGTTGAGCGGGGGCAGGAGGTGAAGGATGGCAACTGACCACCCAGGCAAAGAAAGTCAGACCTGTGGAGAGTGGAGAGGCCTGAAGAGAATAAGGAAGGGGTAGAAGGGAAAAATGGAAAGACATGGAAGGATGTATAGTTCTGTAGCCAAGGAGAGACAAAGGGAAGGGGGAAAATGTCTTGCCCTTTGATGTTTGGAGCTTTGGATATCATAATTTGGGGGGTGGTGGTTTGGAGAACATTTATTATAATAAATGTATCTCCATGGATTCTCTTGAACTACAGAGTTCCTAATTTTCGGAAACCCCATCAAGATAATCAATTTGGATAGCTGTTGGGTCTTCGTCCGTCCCACAAAAGACGGTCGGGGTCCGAGGAATGGTAAGTGAGGTGCTTGCCCGTTCCCCAGCTTCCCTCAGTCCGGGAGACAATCAGACACAGCGGGGAGCCAAATCCAGCAGGTAGAAAACTCATTTATTAACAGAGAGCAGCCCTTTTTAAAGCCAAAAAGGGCAGGTGGCATGGCAAGGGAGGAAGAGGAACCACTCACTGTCAAGGTCACACCCTATCATGCACCTGAGCCTTCACGGGCTGGTTAGGCACTGATTGGAAGATCAGTTGGGCTCTGCCCACTCTACTCTCTCCCAGCGCCAACTTTGCTGCCCATGTGCTCTACAGTAGATTAGGCTCTGCCCACTCAACCCCCTCTCAGCACCATCTTTGCTGCCCATGTGCGCCACAGATTCCCCCCCTTTTTTTTTGTTTTAATGGCAGACCCACCTCTCAGTTAGTTATACTTTTCCTTCCTCTGTAAAAGTTGTTTTAACAGGATTACATTGGTAAGGATAGCATTAGCTACACAGGGGGTTCCAGGCAAGTCTGGGGGTCGAGATTCACTAGACAAGGATAGGGAGGGCCCTTGTGCATGATCCAAGAGCCTGTCCCAGTTACCTCACATCCGCACCTACCACAGTACTAAATGTCAGTCCCACCACAGTTAGAAATGTCCGAAGCAGTTCAAATAAATCCTGGGCACCCGGTTTCTTTTAAGTAAGCCAGTTCCTTGTACATGCCTTTAAGCTAGCACAGGGGTCAAGATGACCTTTGAGCTTTACTGTCAGCTCTCAATGGCTCCCAACATCATCTTCCCGTCTTAGTTTAAAGAAGTGAACCCGCCTGTCTTAGGTTGGGTGGATGGCCTTGTCTGCCTTACCAGTCATCGGGAACTTCTTCAGAGCAAAGCTGAAGGCCCTGTCTTAGGTTGGTCAGACAGACACCCCCTCTTACCCATCTCTGGCTGCGATTCCTCTGGGGGAGGGGGGAAATTCATTCATTTGGAGCTTGATAACTGCCTGGCTAAGCTCTTAAGAGTTTTGCAGTGCACGTAACATGCAAGGAAGACATAGAAAAAACCATCAGCAAAAGCATTACCAGGCCAGGAAATGTCACTAGTCCTTTAACCTTAGTGAAGGATTGGATATCAGTCTTTGCCACTTCAGAGTCCAGAGGTGGAGATTGTTCTAATCCAGCTATTTGCCTGTGGGGTTGGACAAGATCTAAACTGGAAGCATAACAAAAGGTGGTTGTTTAACAATAAGTATAGATTCAATGTTGCTATATAAGCTATTAGTAAAAGAACAATTAAAGCAGGTAACATTAAAAGAATTGACTCATACAAAAATATTAAACAGTCCATAGGGACAGCTTCTCTTGTGGTGCTATTGACTATTTCTGCATTGCCAGCATTGATCACTGCCCAGGTCACCTGTTGAGGTTGATGCAGATTCCATAGGGCCGTTCACAGGATTGGGAGTCAGGACAGCCAACAGCTGGAGTATAGCCATCTGCAATTGTTAGAGAACACAAGAGCTTCTCAAGGTCTGGTTGCCCTTGGGGATGGTTAGTAGTTGTCTTTCTGCCTTTTGTCTTTAAAACACAAGCCTTGGCCATGGCTGTTTTTCTTTCCTTGTTGGTTAGCTTATTCTTGGGCATCTTCTTGTATAGAGGAGATGGGTAAAAACTTAAGGTTCCTGGCAGTGATCCAAATGGGAGCAGACTCCCCTATGGGGAAAACACATCCAAATCCCCTGCCCATAGTAACTAGGGGGTCAGGTCCTCTCCATTGTTGTGTCAGGGGGTCCTTCTGCCTGACTTTCACTTGGGGCTTAGGGTTTAGTTGTCCGCAGTGCTTCTGAAATCTGGATTCATTTGCCCCTTTTGAAAAATTTTAAAATGTTAATGGTAAACAAAGCTATCTGTAACTGTATATGGGGGCTAACTCCCCCTTTTTTGTTTTATTGGCTATCAGAATACATATTAAAAGGTTTTTGAATGTCCTGAAGGGCCATAATTACAGCCAGCATTTCCTTATATTGTAATTGTAATAATTTCTTGTGGCGTCCTGTCTTTTAGCAGGGCAAATAAGGGAACAAGACTATCGTTAGGGACAGAAACCCATGGCAATAGCCAATTGATTTCCCCTAAAAGACTCTGAAGTTGGGTTAAGGTCACAGAGGCTGGAATATCCAGCAAAGGCTTAAGGGGGCTGGCCTGAGTCAAGGTAAGGTAGTTCCCGAGCACCTTAAAAGGAGCTACCTTTTGAATTTTATTAAGGGCTATGGTATAACCCCCCTTTTTTAATATGGCGAGAACCTGGGCCAGAAGGCCCTCCAGGCAGCTTGGGTCTCGGTGCTTTAGAATTATATCATCCATGTAGGCATAGGCAAGGGAGGTATCTGAACCCAGCACAGGCCCTAAAAGTGTGGCCAAGTATTGTTGGCAAAAGGCCAGGCTATTGGCCATTCTCTGTGGCAGCATCGTCCATTCAAAACTCCGATCAGGCTGGGAAAAATTAAGAGACGGTATAGAGAAAGCAAACTTCTCGCAGTCATCTGGATGCAGAGGGATAGAAGAAAAACAATCTTTAATATCAATCACAACCAAGGTATATTCTGAAGGTATAGCAGGAGTACAGGGCATGCCTCTTAGAGGTGTTCCTACTAGCTCCATCCTTTCATTTGCCTATGGCCTTGGAGCATAAGCCAAGCCCCGGAGGCTTTTTGAATAACAAATACGGGTGTGTTCCAAGAACTTAATATGCCCTAGGTTTATCTGTTCCTCCACCAGAAGGTACAGGGCTTCAAGTTTAGGTTTGGTCAATGGCCACTGCTCCACCCAGATTGGGCTTCCTGGCTTCCACCCAATGGGAGGTACTCGGGGGGCAGTGGCCTTTAGGATTGGGGGTGCACCCAGGCGGGTCCCCTATGTTCTTCTCTGTAATTATGAAAGTTAAAAAAAATCCCTTTCCTTTACTCCCTCTAGATCCTGTTTAAGCCTTTGTGCTTCTTCCCCATCCAGGATATCATCATATGATGCTCGATGATCTGTAGTGACCACGGCATCCATATATCTTAGCATGTCTTGCCCTAGTAAATTGGCAGTGAGGTTCTTTGCCACTAAAGGGTGTATCTTTCCCTATTCTCCATCTGGGCTAGTCCATGTCATAAGGGCAACTGTCTCTTTGTACTTGGAGTTGCCCCCTACCCCCAATATCGGGGGCCCAGGTGCAAGCTTCTAGTCCAAGGGCACTTCCTCCTCCCTGAGTGTGGTTTGGTCTACCCCAGTGTCGATTAAGTAGTGAAACCGCTTTCCACCTATGAGAATACTCATTTTAGGGTGGAGTCCGTCCACCAGGGGGACAGTCCAATAGACCTGAGCTGCCCTGCCATGAGGCTGCCTGGGCCTCACAGCAGAGGAGTTTCCTCCTTGAGTTAACGGAGCTGGAGGATGCCCCTCCCCTAGTAAAAAGGCTTCTCATCTAAATCAAACTTGGATCAACAATCCTTTTTCCAATGGTATTCTTTCCTGCACCTGGGTAAGGGCGTAGGGGGCAGTCTGGCTCCCCCTGGCCGGTTGGCGGGGGATTGTTGTGTACAGTTCTGCCTAAAGTGCCCCTCCTGCCTGCATTTAAAACAAGTCTCTCTCCCCGATGGTCTTGGGGTTTCTTTGCTCAGGGCTGCCAGTGCCTGAGTAATAGCCTCAGTCATTGTAGATGCCTGAGCCTATAAAGCTAAAGCTAGTGATTGGGACTGGTGCTGTTGCATTCCCACATCCTGTGAGGCCACCACCCATCTGTTCAGGGAACTCTCTCTCAATCCCGCGCAGGCCATGCAGTGGTCTGCATTCATCCCTTCCCAGAGCAGCAGCTTTACAAATTGATCTCGGAGGTTCCCTGCCTGCAGCTTGCAGTGAACACTCTGTTGGACTCAGTCTATGATATGAGGTAGAGGCTCACCCGGTTTTTGTCTCACTCCTGCCATGGGGACTCAGTGGGCCCATCATCTAGTTTGTAACACGTGTCAAGTCCTGCCTGCCTCACCTGGTCACGGTACGGGCCAGGTATTGTGGCCTGTTGGACGCCGGTGGAGTACCCTTCCCCCGTCCCTGCTAGCATGGCATAAGTAATAGGTATCGCTGGTTGAGCCTGCCGGTTACTCTCCGCTCACACTCTGCATTCCTCCTTAAAGAAAGCACACCATTTAATAAACTGAGAACTAGTAAGAATGGCTTTGGCCACATCCTTCCAGTCCTTAGGGACACACGGGTGATAGGTAATGTCTTGTAATAGGGTCTGGGCCCAGGGAGAGTTTGGGCCATCCTCTGCCACTGTCTTGCAGAGCTCTTTAAGATCCTTAGCTTCCCATGGATAGAATTCCAAGGGCCTGTTAGCTCCTGGTGCCAGATTGACCGGATATGCTTGGGGAAGTGAATCCTGTGGCCTAGAGTCTGGGCTCTTGAGTGGCCCTTCCTTTCCAGAGGAGGTCTCCGAGTAGGTTATTCCCCAGCCCTTGCCCCCTCCATGGAATGTTGGTAGGGGTCTGGGTCTTGCAAGACCCTCTCACAGGTCTCGTAGGGCACTGTACCTCCAATCCAATTGGGGGAATAGGGAGGGGGCCTAGGACCGTCAGTATCAGCTGGGTAAGAGGGGGCAAATTTTACCCTCTTTTTGACTTCCACTGTGCATGTTTCAGTGCGTTCTCGATCAGATTTGACACTTTCCTTTTCCTTCTCACTTCCCAATTCCTCCTGTACTCCTTCTAGGCCTAATGTTGCTTCTTCCTCCTTCTTTTGTGATATAGCATTACCCATATTTAGGGTTTCACTTACCCCGAGAGACCGCTTAGCCTCGGCAGGTTCTTTTCCTTTCGAGCCCCACATTGGGGGCCAGATGTTGGGTCTTCATCCATCCCATGAAAGACGGTTGTGGTCTGAGGAAAGGTAAGTGCGGCGCTCGCCCATTCCCCAGCCTCCCAAATCCAGCAGGTAGAAAACTCATTTATTAACAGAGAGCAGCCCTTTTTAAAGCCAAAAAGGGCACGTGGCATGGCAAGGGAGGAAGAGGAACCAATCACTGTCAAGGTCACACCCTATCATGCACCTGAGCCTTCACGGGCTGGTTACGCACTGATCAGAAGATCAATTGGGCTATGCCCAATTGCTGCCCATGTGCTCTATAGTAAATTAGGCTCTGCCCACTTAACCCCCTCTCAGCTCCATCTTTGCTGCCAATGTGCTCCACAGATAGCATCAGGCCTTGGCCCCAGTGAAAAATCCCCATAGGTGAAAGTGTCAACCCTCAGGGTTAAGAGTCTACTTCGAGAGTTTGTCTCTGGAGGACCAACATTGACAAAAGTCGTTTAGGTTCCTCTAAGGGTGTGTCTGGGAAGGCTTGCCAGCCTGTTTTGGGGACCCACTCTGGAGGTCATTTGTGGCTTCTGGGAATTCCTTGAGAGGTCATGTAGTGCTTCCTTCGGAAGCCATCTGGAACCTCATCAAGCGTACATCTGCGACTTCCTTGAGAAGCCATCTGAGACCTACGCTGGAGGTCATCTAATGTCTTCTCCAGGGGCCATCTTGGACTTTATCCAGAGGTCATCTGGGCCTTCCTCAGGAGGCAACCTGGGACCTCTTCGAAAGTAGTCTTTGGGGCTTCCTTAAGAAGCAATCTAGCACCACCTCTTGAGGTCATCTGGAACTTCTTTGGGAGGTCAGCTTGGGTTAACTTGATGAGAAATATATGACCATCTTCAGACATCATCTGGGACTTCCTTGAGAAGCCATATAGAACCTTCTCTGGAGGTCATCTGTGACTTTCTCAAGAGGGTTATCTGGACCCTCCTCTGGGGTTCATATATGGCCTCTTTGAGTGGCCATCTGGGAGGTATTCGAGAGGTAATCTCAGCCTCATTGAGAGGACATCTGGGACCTCCTTTGGAGGTCATCTGACACTTCCTTGGGGAGACATTTGGAACCTCCATGAGAGATTATCTAGGGCCTCCTAGGGAGAACATATGTGACATTCTCCAGAGGTCATCTGTGGCCTCCTCAAGAGGCAATCTGGGACATTATCTCTGTCATCTGAGACCTCCTGTAGAGGTCAACGTTGAGAGGTATGGGAAATGAAAGTTAAGTGTCTGTGGCTATTGGTCTGTTTTTGTATGCTGATAGTTCTATCTATGTCCTGTATGCACCTTTGTTTACTCTTTTTCTCAGGATGGGAGAACAAGGACTAAAGTTCCTATATCCAAAAAATATTCTCCCCAAGGCTTATAGAGTCCCTCAGAGGAAGATGTATTGATGTATTCTCTCTCCTATTCTTTGCCATCAGCACCTGTAATGTTAAGTCCTCCCATACTAAAAGTGTACCAGCCTGAGGTGGTACAATGTGGTATGTTACCATTATTACCATTGAGACAGGAACATGAAGGAGATGGGGGAATGCCCCCTTTTTAATATATGTTCCCTTTACAACTAGTGACTTGTATAACTGGAAACAGCAAACTCTATCATTTTCAGAAAAAAAACAAGGGCTCATTATTTCATTAGAGACAGTAATTTTCACACATAAGCATATCTGGAATGAGTGTCAGCAAATTTACAGGTGCTTTTCACCTGGTAGAAAAGGGAGTGAATCCTGCTCGGTGACTTGAAATTAGTCCTTGGACCAGACAGTAACCCCACTATTAACCAGACCATTTGGAGCAAGTCTTTCCACAGACTTACCCAAGCTGAGACTAACAGTGATCGAGGTATGGAAGTGCTTACCTATTATTGCTAGGTTTGATTAGCAGGGATACCTCAGTGGCTAGAAAGCCAAGTCATCAATCTAAGGTGAGTGAGATGGTACAGTTGCCCAGTGAGTACACTAATGCTTTTCTGGAACTTCTCCCAGAAGCCTAAAGGACATATAGACCTATAGATCTTGAAGCTCTGGAGAATCAAAGAGCCCTAAATATGGTCTTTGTACCTAGTCAGCCCCAGATATTAGAAAAAAGCTTCAAAAGTTAGAAGGTTTTGAGGGAAAGGTGTATTCTAAGTTGGAAGTAGTTGCCCAGTAGGTGTTTGAAAACAGAGATACCCTGGATAAAAAAGACTCTAAGAAAGGGGGTTTAGTTTTGATAGGAGCACCACAATAGAGATCAAGAGACCCTTGGCAAAGACAGTACAATTCATTTGCAAATGGCAGCAGGGAACCTCTAGGACTAGATCAGTGTGCTTATTGAAAGCAAAATGGACATTGGGAAAAGGAATGTCCAAGGAGGAGAAAGATAGGAAATAGCAGGTTATGTAATCACATTAAGGACCTCGAAAATGTGTTCATATTTCTGGAGTAACATGCAAAGGAGCTTGGGGCTCTGAATTCCAACTATGTTCAATTTAAAAAGCAGCCCTCTGCACTTACGAAGAAATGTGGCAAAGAAAAATTCACACACTTTTATGTCAAAACCCAGGCTTATAAAAGACTAAATCTCCATTATGTGCCAGTCAAAACCAACCAAGAGGTTAAAAGCACATAGAAGAGCACATTGGAGAAAACAGAGACAATTATTTGACATGAAGAAAAGATTTGAAGATATAAACTTGTGAGAGTCAAAAAAGAGAAGAATAGCTTCCTCACGCTCATGATATTCCTGTATAAACCTTTGGATTGCCTCCTCTCTCTCCCTCTCACGCTCATACAGAGTTCTTTGTATGTTTTCAATCTTTTCATTTATCATGTTTGCCAGCAGTGTTTGTAGAGCTATTTGGGAACCCTCCTCTGGATTATCCATTATCTATTCTGTCCACTGATTATCATTAGTGGGAGTGGAGATACGCGGACTTACCATTTTTCTTGTGGTTTTATGGCTTACTCTGCCCATTTGGGATGAAAGTAACACCAGTTTTGTGCTAGAACACTAAATTAAGGCAAGCATCAACCAAAGTCTGAATTTGCACAGTCCACACTCTGCAGATACAATCTAGTTCAACAGATACCTCTATTTAACATCAAACAACTATATATCAATGGACTATGAAACGCAAAGAAGAATTTGAAAAACCAGAAATTATTAATGTTAGGGAGATATGTGGATAAAAAGTAGGAATAGAGTGATGTAGGTAGGTACAGGGAGAGTTAACTTAACTAAGTCCTAGTCTCAAAGCAGGAAATAGGTTGTATAGGATGAAAGTAGAGAGAGAGAAAACAAGAAGAAAGAGAAAGGAAAAAAGAGACCAGAACAAATAGAAAAATAAAAATTAATAATATGCAGATGCTATAAGAAACTATTCAAAGAATGTGAATATAATGAGAGAAGGGGAGGGATATAAAGGAGATGTGAAAAATTTTAAAATAAAAATACTTAAAATTTTATATAGGTATATAGAGGCAGTATTGCTATTAAGGAATTTGAGTCTCAGAGGTTTTGAATTGAGTAATAAATTTGTGGATTAAGTGTGTACACAATGGGGGATAGGGTCTAATAGTCAACTATGGGTTTATCTGAGGATGTGCAGAACAACAATTAAGTCCCATAAAGAAGAACAAAAGAGAGGAAAAGGTGAGAAGGACAAGGAAGAAAGACAAAAAAGATCAGAAGTTCAGTTGAGCTAAGCAAAAAAACAAAAGAAAATTTTTTTAAAAAAAGAAAGAAAAATGCACACACACATGTATCCCTAAAATAAAGATTATAAGAGGGGAAAAAAAGTTACTAGAAAACAATTTTTTTGAAAAAAGGTAAAAATTAAAAAAAGTTTTAGAAAAGAAAAAAAATTTTTTGTAAAAGGTATAAAAAAAAGAAGAAGAGGGGAAAAAAGTTCTTTGATTGTTTTGGGGAGGGTTGGGAAAAATCCTGTATCTCTCTTGTGTCTGTCATCAGCCTCTGGTTGGAGTCTCAGGTCTGCTTGTGGTCCTGTGGCTTGGTTGGTTTCTTAAGTCAGTTTGTTTAGACAGGCAGAAAATGCTCTGCTTTACCCAGGATTTTGCAATCCTCCTCCCAAGTTAGTTCAATGGGAGGGGGGTGTGCTTTGAGTATCAAAAAAGAGGGAGATGGCTTTTTCCTCAAGTTTGGACATGCGGTGATGAGGCTAGGTTCTGGGTAGAGTTGAGGCCTTTCAGCAAACAGTAGCTTTTCCTGGGGTCTAGTTTGTGAGAAACTCACAGAACCCAGACTGGAGCCACTCTCAGGGTTTCTGTTTACTGATGTTGAGGCTGCTAAAGAGAGGGGCAGCTTCTGGCTCTGATTGACCGGTGAAAAAAGCCACTCCTAGGGCTGGTGCCCGAACTGGGTGACGTTTCCCTGGGTGGAGCTGAGTCTGGCAGGTCAGGCTGTTAAGTTCTTGTGACCTGCTAAATGACTCTAGTTTTATTTCAAGGCCTGAATTGGAGCTAGCAGTTCCGCCAAGCTTTGTCGGTGAGCAGCTTGAGAATACTCAAAGAGAAAGGCAAGAGAAAAGGTGAACAGCATGAGCAGCTGGAGAATGCTCAAAGAGAAAGGCAGGAATGGCGTGAACAGGCTGAGAACACTCAAAGAGATCTACAAGAATGGCATGAACGCAAGGAAGCTAAGCAACGAGTAAGACAGGAATTGAGAGAGCAGGATGAGAATACACAAAGATCACTAAATGCATTCATGGGATCCATTAACAAAGGGCTGAAGGAAGTTAGAGAGACCACAAAGGGAATACTTAATGGAACCCAACAGAAGGAATGGGAGTCCAAGGAAACCATAACCAATCAACTAAGTGATTTGAGAATAAAAACTGAACACCAAATTAAGGAAGTAAAGAAGTCCATACAAGATCTAAAACAAAGCTTCAACAAAGAATTTGAAGCCATCAAAGCTGACCAATTAGAAGGAAAAGAAATAAAAAACGAAGTAGAAATTCTTGACAGCAGGTTAGACCATGCAGAAGATCGAATCTCGGGGATTGAAGATAGCCTAGATATTATAGAGAAAGAACATACAACCATCCAAGAGAAGTCCAAGAAAAATAGTAGATCTATCCAACACTTGGAAGACACCATCAGAAGGCCTAATCTAAGTATAATGGGTGTAGAGGAGCACCTAGAAACAGAAGTTAATGGTCTAGCAAATTTGTTTAACAGGATCCTACCAGAGAACTTCCCAAACATGCAAAAACATAGGCCTATTCAGATACAAGAAGCTTTTAGAACTCCAAATAGACCAGATCAGAATAGGATATCCCAAAATCTCATTATAATCCACACAGGATTAAGTCTGACCAAAGAAAAGATCCTTAAAGCTGTGAAGGAGAAAAGATTAATCACTTATAAAGGGAAACCAATTAGAATCGCCTCAGATTTCTCAGCAGAGACAATCAAAGCAAGAACAGCCTGGAATGATGTATGCCAAGCTCTAAAAACAAACAACTATCAACCAAGAATACTGTACCCAGCTAAACTCTCCTTCAGAACTGAAGGCCAAATAAAAACCTTCCATAGCAAAGAAAAATTGAAACAATACTTCTCCATCAAACTAACCCTACAAAATATCCTTAAAGATATCCGACACATAGAAAACCAACAAGACCACAATAAAGGCCAAGAAACTGCACACAAACTGAGAATCCAAGAATCATAGGAAGAACCCAGTGTGCGCAACCGCTAAGAAGATGGATAACATGGCAGGAACTCCCAAATAGCTCTCAGTCCTATCTCTTAACATTAACGGACTTAACTCTCCAATTAAGTGACATAGACTGTTTAGTTGGATTAAAAAACAAGATCCTTCTATCTGCTGCCTTCAGGAGTCACATCTTGCCCATAAAAACAAACACATTTTCAATGTTAAAGGCTGGAGCAAAATCTACCAAACAAACGGCCCCTATAAAGAGGCGGGAGTTGCAATCCTAATATGAGATAAAATAGACTTCAAATTAAAATTCATGAGAAGAGATAAAGAAGGTCACTACATACTAATTAAGGGATCTCTCCTTCAGGAGGATATTATAATTCTAAGTATCTATTCGACAAAAAATGGAGCACCCACATTTATCCAAGAAACACTATTTTCCCTCAAATCCCACATAGATCCAAAAACATTAATTGTTGGGGATTTTAACACACCACTCTCCCCACTAGATAGATCAACTTTGCAAAAACTCAACAGAGAAACCACAGATCTAAACAGCTGCATAGATCAACCAGATTTAACAGACATCTACCGAATATTTCACCCAGCAGCATCAGAATACACGTTTTTCTCAGCAGCATATGGAACATTTTCTAAAATAGACCACATTTTAGGCCACAAAGCAAACTTGTCCAAATTCAGAAACATTGAAGTTACACCTTGCATTTTCTCTGACCACAAGGGAATAATATTAGAACTCAACACCAAAAGCCACCAAAGAAAGTCCGGTAACACATGGAGGCTGAACAACACACTGCTGAATCACTAGTGGGTCATGAAAGAGATTAGAATGGAAACTCAAATGTTCATGCTATTCAAAAATAATGAGCACACAAATTACCAGCTCCTCTGGGACACAGCAAAGGCAGTACTCAGAGGTAAGACTATACCTCTGAGATCCTACATCAATTAATTGGAGAGATCTGAAACCAATATTTTAATGAGATATCTGAACCTCCTTGAAAAATAGCAGCAAGATAAACCCCAATCCAGTAGACATAAAGAAATAATTATAACTAAATCAGAATTAAATGAATTAGAATCCAACAAAACTATAAAACGAATCAACAAAACAAAGAGTTGGTTCTTCAAAAAAATTGACAGAGCCTTATCAAATCTTATCAGAAAAAGAAGAGAACACACCCAAATAAATAAACTCAGAGTTTAGAATGGAAACATCACGACGGAAACAACCAAGATTCAGAACATTATAAGGGAATACTTCTCAAAATGTTATGCTCATAAGTGTGAGAACTTGACAGAAATGGACCTTTTCCTAGCAAATATTGACATGCCAAAACTAAACCAAGATGAGTTAAACCAGCTTAACAGGCCCATATCAAGCATTGAAATACAACCAACAATAAGAGACTTCCCAGCTAAAAAAGTCCAGGACCAGATGGTTTTACAGCGGAATTCTACAAGGCATTCAAAGCAGAGCTCACACCAATACTCCTCCAACTCTTCAATGAAATGTGTTCATTACCGAACACATTCTATGAAGCCATCATAACCCTCATCCCAAAACAAGTCAGGGACTCATCAATGAAAGAGAACTAAAGACACATTTCTTTGATTAACATTGATGCAAAACTTCTCAACAAAATTTTGGCCAATCGACTTCAACAATTCATCCAAAAAATCATACACCATTATCAATCAGGTTTCATTTCAGGGATGCAAAGCTGGTTCAACATACACAAATCAATTACTATTATTCATCACATCAACAGGAGCAAGGACAAGAACCACATGGTTATCTCAATAGATGTAGAAAAAGCATTCAATAAGATCCAACACTGCTTTATGATGAAGGTTTGGAAAAATTAGGAATCCATGGAACATTCCTCAATACAATAAAGGCTGTATACGACAAACATACAGCCAACATTATACTTAATGGTGAAAAACTAAAGCCATTTCCTCTTAGCTCAGGAACAAGACAAGGATGGCCACTCTCTCTAATGCCTAGCTACAGCAAAAAGACAAGATGCAAACATAAAGGGGATCCAAATAGGGAAAGAAGAAATAAAACTCTCCCTCTTTGCAGATGACATGATCTTGTATTTAAAGAATCCCATAGACTCCACTCCCAAATTACTCAAGCTGATTCAAAACTTTGGCAAAGTAGCAGGGTATAAAATTAACCCCCTAAAATCAATGGCTTTTTTGTATGCCAACAATGAGAAAAGTTTGGCTGAAATTAGGAAAGTAACTCCATTTGTAATAGCCCCTCAAAAAATAAAATACATAGGAATTAACAACCAAAGAAGTGAATGACCTCTATGATGAAAACTTTAAAATCTTGAAAAAGGAAATTAAAAAAGAACTTAGAAAATGGCAAAACCTCCCATGCTCCTGGATTGGAAAGATTAACATCCTGAAAATGGCAATACTTCCCAAGGTTACCTACAAATTCAATGCGATTCAAAATTCCAACCTCATTCTTCCAGGAAATAGAAGAGGAAATCCAAAAATTCATATGGAACAATAAAAGACCCCAATAGCAAAAACGCTCCTCAACGGAAAGAACACTGCTGGTGGAATATCAATACCAAATTTCAAACTCTACTATAAAGACATAGTAATCAAAACAGCTTGGTACTTGCACAAGAACAGACCTCAGGACTAATGGAATAGAATTGAAAACCCAGAAATGAACCTACAGACCTATCGCCAACTAATCTTCGATAAGGGAGCTAAAATAATAGAATGGAAGAAAGACAGCCTCTTCAGTAAGTGGTGCTGGCAAAATTGGTTAACTACTTGTAGAAAACTAAAACTAGATCCTTCTATATCACCCTGCACCAGAATCAACTCCAAATTGATCAAAGACCTCAGAGTCAAAGCAGACAATCTGAAAACATTACAGGATGGAATATGAGAAACCCTAGGCCTCCTTGGCTCAGGCCGAAATTTTTTTAATAGAGACTCGAAAACACAACAAATCAAAGAAAGGTTGGACAAATGGGATTGCATGAAGTTGCAGAGCTTCTGCATGGCAAAGGACATAGCTAGCAAGATCAATAGAAAGCCCACAGATTGGGAGAAGAACTTCACTAGCCATACAACGGAAAAGGGTCTCATATCTAAAATATACTTGGAACTCAAAAAATTATTCCCGCAACAACAAATCTTCAAAGAAACAACTGCCCAATAAATAAGTGGGCTAAAGACTTGAAGAGAAACTTCTCTGAAGAAGAAAGAAGGATGGCCAATAGACACATGAAGAAATGTTCAACATCCCTAGCCATAAAAGAAATGCAAATCAAAACAACATTGAGATACCACCTCACCCCAGTTCGAATGGCTATAATCAAGAACTCTATTAACAACAGATGCTGGAGGGGATGTGGACAGAAGGGAACCTTACTGCATTGTTGATGGGAGTGTAAAACTTGTTCAACCGCTTTGGAAAGCAGTATGGAGGTTCCTGAAAAGACTTCACATAGACCTGCCCTATGACCCAGCAATCCCACTTTTGGGCATTTACCCAAATGTTTACAAACAAGACCACACTAAAGCTACCAGCACAACTATGTTTATTGCAGCATTATTTACCATAGCTAAGATATGGAACCAACCCAGATGCCCCTCAGTAGATGAATGGATCAAGAAAATATGGAATATATACAGAATGGAATTCTATGCCTCCTTCAGGAAGGATGATATTTCCCCATTTGTTAGGAAATGGAAAGGCTTCGAAAAAATTATATTAATTGAAGTAAGCCAGGCCCAAAGAAACATAGGTCCCATGGTTTCCCTTATTTGCAATATCTAGTATATGTATGAGTCAAGCAGGAAAGGTCAGATAATATGATGTTAAGAAAATGAACCCTTAGATATGTATTTAAATTTTTTTTTCTTTCATGCATATTTGTTTCTAACTCATTTATAAGAGTATTTCTTTGTAGCTTTGTATGTCCCTCCCCCACAGTATAACCCCTGCTTTCACTATATATAATTTGTGGAGGAGATGGGGAAAAACAAGTCGATTAAGGATACAGGTGGACCTGATGCAACTATGAGAAGTACAAGTTGTTATGTTAAAAACGATCTTTAGAACTTTGGTGCTGGGAGGGGGGGGGGGCGGGTGGAGGCTGGGCAGGGATGTGAAGGCTAAACAAAGAGGAGGATGCAGTGCTTGATTAGAAATGTACTCATTATCATGCCAATGTGGTTGTAACCCCCTGTACAGTATGTTCACAAAAAATAAATATATAAATAAATATGAGAAGAAAAAAATAGATAAGAAAATCCTCAAAAAGAACCTAGAAAACACTCAGAATCAAATGAAATTCAAGTACATTAGCCTGGATGATTATGAGGCAAATTAGGGGAACATAGACTGACAGAACCACAAGACAGAAATACTGCCATCGTTGCTAACCACAAATGAGGCCAAGCAGAGATCCTGATGCTGCATTAAGAAATGTGAACATAAAAAATGAGCTGGACCTGATATAAGAATGTATTAGGCTGAAGTACATGTCGATTATAAGCTTTGAAAATTGTCTCCAGAAATTCAAAGCAACAGAGAGAGAAGGAAATAGTAGTTAGCAGAGAAGATGTGGAAATGCTGTCATAGATGAGGCCAAGAAAAGTGAGCAGGAAACTATCAGGCTCAAGAAAGAGATTATTACTCTTCAGAAAGAGTTAAAGGGCCACATGCTCTGATTGAGAATGCTGGGGAAAGGGAAAGAACATTAGGAAAAAAAATAGAAGGACTAAAAAAAATTTGAAGTATCTGTCACAAAATACACTGAAGTGGAAAACTAGAAAGAGAAACTACTAGAGTAAAAGCCCCGAAAGACTGCTGAGATCTTCACCATAAATGTAATGCAGAATCACCATGTCTCAATGGAACTGGTGGAGGTGGGAAAAATTACCTTGCAATAGCACCTTTGTGAACTTAAGGGAGGAGCTGAAGAGCAAGCAAAGGTGTTGTGAGAAGGAGAATCACTTGGCCAGTCAAAGGAACTCTCTTGTGACCCTGCCAAAACAGTTACAGTTTAAGGAGCACATTGAGAAAGAGAGTGGGATTTTGAAAGCAAGTTTGAGAGAAAAGGAGGAGAATAAAGGGGAAGAAGTCTCCAAGGTTCAGAGTACTGTACAGTTAAAGAAACTAGAGACCTTAAGATACAGGGAAACATCTGAGCTGATCAGGTGGCTTGGTAGATCACTCTAAAACCAGTGGGATCTCTAGAGCTACTAGTCATTAAAATTAAAGGAAGAAGCAAAAACAGTTGTAATAAGTGTGCAAATGTTGACACTGACCTTATGAAAAAACATACAGGCTCAAGCTTTCTGTCAGCTTACGTGTAGATATTTCCACATTGGTAAATTGCCTGAGGCCACTATCTAAAACTGTTCTGAAAACCAGTGGGGCCTTAGCGTGACAATACATTGTAAGGTGTGTAGGTAATTTCCAACAGGTAAATGCTGAAAAGCTGGAACCAATGGAAAGAATTCATATGTGAGGAACCTCAGATGGTGAATTTGGGAAAGTGGACTTCACAGAGATAAAGCCTGGAAAGTATGGGTATTGGTATCTATTAGTAATAGTGGACACTTTTTCAGGCTGAGCTGAGGTATGTAAGAATTCCTTGATTTGGCTTACCTTTAGCTGTGGGGTCCAAAGATGGCCCTGCATTCATGGTCCAAGTTCTCAATTATTAACTAACACTCTAGGAATAAATTGGAAGTTACAATCCATTTATACAACTCAGAGTTCAAGCCATTAGAAAGAATGACTATGCCCTCAAAGGAAACTAACTAAATTAAATACAGAGACTGTCCATGCCTAGGTGAGCCTCCTCCACTTTGCTTATCTTCGAGCAAGATGTAGCCCTTATGTTAAAGGATTTAATCCCTGTGAAATATCTTAGGGTAGACCACGCACTTTGGTTCCTAAATTTCGGAAGTCTGTGTTAACAGAAATGTCTAACTACAATCTGCAGGCTTTACAACATATTCTTTTATCGACCTATCCTTTGGTAACCAAGGTCCACCAGCCACATAAGAAAAACTACACCTGTAGGGGAGGAGCCAAGACGGCAATGGAACAGCAGGCAAACACCACAGATCTCCCCAACGAAATACAGAGTTTGGATTTCAATGCTCTGTTTCTGCAAGTGACCCACAAAAAAAGGCGATTACTCCGAGAGATACAGAAAGTGAAAAAAGAAAATAGAAAAACCTACAAAGACAGTAAAGTGGGAAGAACCTTCCCGCTCCCTTTGTTGGTGATGGGGCTCCCCGCTGAGCAGCTTAAGTGGTGGAACTTTGTGCAGGTTGCTTAAGTGGCCTGGCTCTGGACCCTCGGAGGACCACACACGCACAAGCATCCCAAGGCTCACAGAAGACTCCCAAGGTCCAGTGCCAACCCAGAGAATACAAACTGAAATCTCAGAAGACAGAATCAGCATGAAGATTCCCCTCAACCTCCCTGGCATGGCACCTCTGCCTGGCTGGTGCAAGAAGCCCAACCCAGTTAGGATCAGCAGCAGCTGTCAGCAGTGGTGAACGACCCTAAACACGCAGTGTGGCACCTCTGTCCTGCTGGTGTAAACAGCTTAGCCTAACCTGGAACAGCAGCAGCAGCTGGCAGTATTGGCAAACCACCCAGACTCTGTGCACAATGCCTCTTGGCACTAGCCCACAGGAACAGCCCAGACCAGCCCAGGGTGGCAGTGATAACTGTGGCAGGGACAGCTGCAGTGAACAACTCCAGACCCATGCCGGTTTGTGCCTCTCCATACTGGCCCGCATAAGCAGCCTAGCCCAGCCTGAGGTAGCAGCACTGGTTAACCCCCTGACTCGTGGTAGGGTGGAGTGCCTCTCCATACCGGCTTGCATAAGCATCCTAGCCGAGCCCATTGTGGCAAAGGTGGAGAACAATCCCAGACATGACGCAGGGTGTGGTGCTGAACACCCCCAGAAAAGCCCCATGAACTTTCCTGCCTGGTCTGGCTTTGAACCTGAATACACAGATCTGAGCCTCCTGAGTAGTTACAATTACAGTCATTCACACCAGCTGGGTCTAACTCTTGCCAATCCCTTCACTTTTTCTACAATAGATCATTTCTTAGTTCATACAAGGAATTTAAGTAAATACAAGAGGATCGACATAATACCTGTATTCTCTCTGATCATAGTGGAATCAAACTAGTTCTCAATAACAAGACATAAAGTAGAAAAAACTTAAACAAATGGAAATTAAACTGCACTAAGTTGAACAATACTTGGGTCACAAAAGAAGTTAAAGAAGAAATAAAAATGTTCTTACAATTCAGTGAAAATGAAGAAACATCACAAAGAAACCTATGAGACCCAGCAAAAGCAGTCCTGAGGGACAAATGTATTGCTTTCAGTGCACATATCAAGAAAACAGAGACCAAGTAAACAATCTTATGATACAACTAAAACTGCTACAGAAACAAGAAAAAAATTGAACCTCAAGTTGCTAGACAGAAAGAGATAGCCAAAATAAGAGCTGAAATTAATGAGATAGAGATTGAGAAAATTATGAATAAAATTAATAAAACCAAAAACTGTTTCTAAGAAAAAAATCAATAAAACTGACAGACCACTGGCAAGAGTAACTAACAAAATAAGAGAGGAGACCCAAATCGATATTATCAGAGATATCACAGGAAAAATTACAACAAATATCCAAGACAATCATAAGGAAATAATTCCAGACTCTACTCACAAAGGAAGGAAAACCTAGCAGAGGTGGATGAATTTCTACAGAAATACAAATTGCTATCCCCCCTTTCCTTTTTGGCCCTGCTTCTCCACCATGTATGGTGGGGGCAGCAGTTCGGTAAATAAACTTCTTTTCCTGCCTTCATAGTGTGTGGTATTCTCTTCATAGGCTACTGAATGAAACCTAACTATTTAATATTACATTTGATGCTGTGACTCATGGTGTTTTTGAGTTGGAAATGTTAGAATTTCCTAACCACTCCTTTTCTGTGAACTAAACTGCCTTGAGTCACCACGTGAGACTTTTCATCAATACCATTGCTGGCCTTCACATCCACGTCCACACCACTTCTCTTCTCTGGTGAGTGAAACTACTCACTACGGCATTCTGTTGCTCAATCTCTGTTCAGATGTGGCGACATGCCAGAGAGCTCCTATGGCCTTTAGCGGAAAGGCTGGTCACCTCTGAATCCGAGGATGTTTGGTTATGGGGCTTGGTCATTTCTCTCTAGAGCTCTAAGGGAAGCAGGGACATCGCTTCTGCCTGGTCAGCTCTCCTTCACTCACCAGACTGACTCTCCTACACATTTAACGGGGTGCTATGAGTCATACCCAAGCCATGAAACCCCTCTAAAATGCCTCCTGCGCTCCCTGGATAGCCAGAGCACCTAATTTTTTTATGCTTTTCTCAGATTTAGACAATTTTTGCCTCTACAATGGTAAATGGTCAACAGTCTGTTCACTTTCAGGATCTCTTTGCTCTCTGTTAATCATGTCCAACTTTCTATATCTCTCCCTTTCTTTTCTACAACTATTTGTATTGTGCCATGAAGCATGGGACATGGGCTGGGTCCAGGGGACCCATTTTAGGTTCCCTCTAAAAGGCTAGCCAAACTAGGCTTGATTTTTTTGTTCAAGTTTTCTTTGCATTTTTTTTAGAAATTTGTCATCTTGAGTTCGCCATCTTGGCCAAATGGTGGGTGAATGATTTGGCCCACTCCAATCCTTACCCTTCCACCAAGCTTTCTTCTCCTCCATCCATCTATTCAAATGTGCCTTGCTAACAAGTTGCTCTTTTCACAGACTCTGGTAACTGAGGCCCAACCATCTGATGTGCTTTGTTAGCAAAGATGTCTAAACATTGTTGTCTAAAATTTTAGGATTTGAGTTTTGTCTTTTTTGTTTTGTGTTGTTTAGGCTAGTACTGACTACGTGACTCTAAAATATTGGACACATCTGTGTTAAGATTCTACCATCTAACAAGTTTTGTCATTGCAGAATATTTGGTCAATTCTTGATAAGGACCAGGTAAGCTCTACTTATTCTATTTGATCTCCTTGTTTCTTTAATTGGAAATAACAAAAGGTTTTTTTGACAAAAGTTGCAATTCAAATCCAGCCCGGGCTGAAAAATCCCTAAGACTCCATCTCGCAACTAACCTGCAAAGAGCCAGGCTGGAAGCTTGGCTCGCGCCTCTTATCTCCAACCAGAAAACACTGCAAGAGTTTCTATAACTCAAAGTGGTAGAGTGCTAGACTTGAGCAGAAGTGCTGAGGGACAGTGCCCAGGAATTGAGTTCAAACCTCCTTGAATACCACCTGGGACAAACCATCCCACCAATGACACTTAGGATTTGGTAAGAAGGAATCAAGGATTTGATTGGACATGAACAACAGTGGGGGATACATAAAGCAGCATGGTCCTAATAATGAGCAGGGCCCACTAATCAATGTTGCCCCATGACCTGGCCCACTGGAGTGCATGGGGAATGCCACACAATTGAGCATGCTATGCTGCAGGAGGGGGTAGGATGTCATCCTCACATGATGAGCTGTGAAGAATTGATTGGGGAACAGGCAGTTTGTGAAGTGATGGTTGAAAACTGTTAGGTAAGAGACCCACTGGAATGATGGAGGGGTTTAACCTATGTATAGGCTGCATGGTCAGAGCAATGGAATTGGAGAAAATCAGGGGAAGACCTGCAACGAAGGAAATGGTGAGACAGCAGGAGGGGAAAGACCTGGGAGAAGAGGAATTTGAGGGCGAGCAGGAGGGGAAGGAAGCCAATTGGCCACAAGGCCAGAGAAGTGTAGTGGAGAGGCCTAAAGAGAAGAAGGAAGTGATGGAAGGGAGAAAGGGAAATGAAGGAAAGGTCTATAAAGAAGGAAGGAATAAGGGAAAAGGGAAAAGCCTTACCTATTGAAGTTTGGAGCGTGGAGATGGTAATTTGGGGGGTTGGTGTTTTGCAAACCAATTAACTATGCCTATTGGATGTCTGAGGTTTGGTGGTTGGGGCTGGGCTGTCACTGAGTGTACGGCACAGGACAAGGTAAATGCAGACCCAGTTCTAGTGTAAATAAAATTATCTTCAATGTGCCTCATTGGATTGCCTTGTGTTTCATGCATTATAAGTGTACAAGTTCACATGTTAATAGTCTCAAAGGCCACGATTTTTGTAAAATGTTATGAGGTCAAAATAGGTTTGAAAAACCCAATGGAACAATGATATCACAATGGCAATATGATGTCACAATATTGAGTGATAATAATATTTTGATGTTATACTTAGTTGGTGATGCCAAATAATATTTTGATGTTATACTTAGTTGGTGATGCCATAATGGTGATGAAGTCACAATAGGTTTACGATGTTATAATAAGTCACAATAGTTTTTTTTTTTTATTGTGAAAATACTGTACAGAGGGGTTACAATTACATGGGCAACATAATGTGTACATTTCTTATCAAGCATTATAGCCTCCTCCTTTGTTTCCTCTTCCCATCCCTTCCCATACTTACCTGGCAGGGGAAATACCACGATCACATAATAGGTTTATGATGTCAGTTATGATGTCCGTTCCACCCAGGAGAAAGTCATCCCACCCAGGGAGAAAAAACTCTGCCCACAGAGAAGTGACTTTCTTCACCAGGTAAACACAGCTAGAGACTACCCCTCCCAACATCAGCCTAGACAAACAATTGAAATTCAGTAAACATAAACCCCGAGAAAAGCTCCAAGCTGGGCTCTGTGAGTGTCTCAGGATTTAACCCCTCAGGGAAAAGCTACTGTTTACTGAAAGACCTCACCCCTAAACAGAACCTAGCCTCATCACAACATCTCCAAACTAGAGGAAACAGCCATCTTTTTCTTTTGTGATACTCCAAGCAGATCTCCCTCCCGCTGAACTAGCCTGGGAGGAGGATCAAAAAACATGCCTAACACAGAGCAGTTTCTGCCTGCCCAAACTGACTTAAGAAACCAATCAAGCCATAAGAAAACCAAACACCACAAGCAGACCCAAGACTCCATCAAGAGACTTGTTATGGACACAGAGGAGATACAGGGTCTTCCCATTCAGCCCCCACCCCCCCAAAAAAAAAATTAATGAACTCTTTTTTGAAACTTTTCTTAAATTTTTATTTTTTAAAAATGTTTTCTGTTAAACTTTTTTCTCATAATTTTTATTTTTGGTGTGTGTGTGTGTGTGTGTGTGTGTGTATGTATGTGGGTGTGTTTGATCTCTTTTGACCTTTTGGGCCTTTTTTATTGTTTTCATTTTCTCTCTCTTTTTTTTTTTTACATAACTTAATTGCTGTTCTCCTCATCCCGATATATACCTGTAGTCAATTATTAGACTTTATCCCCCATTGTGTACATACTTAATCCAGAAATTTATTACTCAATTCACAACCTCTTAGGCTTAACTTCTTTAAGAGCAGTATCATCTCTTTATGCCTACATAATTATCAAGAAAATAATTTTAATTTTTCTTATTTTTTTGCTTTAATGTTTCCTTTCTATCCCTCCCTTCCACTCATCCTATCCTTTTCTTCTGTCAATATCATTTCTTTAAAAGTACGTAATTTTAAGTGTTTCACTTGTTAAATTTAATTTTTGTTTTTCCAATTTTCTTTTTTTTATTTCTCTCCTATCATTCTGTCCAATCCATTTCCCTCTCTGAGATTAGGATTTGGTTAAATTTACTCTCCTTTTACCCCTCCATATCCCTCTAGTCCTATTTGTCCCCATATTTTTCCCTTAATCTAATAATTTCTGGATTGCCAAATCCTTTTTTTCTGTTTGTAGCCCATTAATAAATAGTTTTTTTATGTTGAATAGATTGTATCTTTTGAATTAGATTGGATCTGCAGCCATTTTGATTGTGCAACCACAGGACTCTGGTTGATGCTTGTCTTAAAATAGTGTTCTAGCACAAAATTGGTGTTATTTTCATACCAAATGGGCAGAACAAGCCAAAAAGCACAATAAAAATGGCAAGTCCAGGTATCTGAACTCCCACTCATGTTAAGAAGGTTACAGAATTGTTAATGAATAAACCAGAGGAGTTCCATAAAAACCTGTACAAACGCTACTGGTAAACATAGTGAATGGAATGATTGAAAAATTGCAAAGGACTCAGTGTGAGCATGATAGGGAGAGAGAGGAGGCAAACCAAAATTCATACAGGAATCTTTTAAGCATTAGGAAGCTACTTAAAGATTAATGCAGGAATTGTATAAGCAGGTTGAGAATAGTCAAAGAGAAATACAGGAGATGCGTGAGCAGGCTGAGCACAGCCATAGAGAATTACTAGAATTGCATGAACTTGACTAAACTAATCAAAGAATAATACAGGAATCATGAGAGCAGGATGAGAATAGACAAAGATCAATAGAGGCATTCATGGAATCCATAAACAGACAGCTGAAAGAAGTCAGGGAGATCACAAATGGAATACTGAAAGGAGCAAGACAAGGAAACCATAACCAATCAACTAAGTGATTTGAGAAACTGAACACCAAATTAAGGAAGTAAAGAAGTTCATACAAGATCTAAACCAAAGCTCCAACAAAGAATTTGAAGCCATTAAAGCCGACCAATTACAAGGAAAAGAAATAAAAAACAAAGTAGAAAGTCTTGACAGTAGGTTAGACCATGCAGAAGATTG
>NW_024871651.1:0-24737 GCF_019054845.1 Dipodomys spectabilis | reverse complement strand
TACGTGCCTCCAGAGAGAGCAGGCTTTCCTCTTTCTATTAGCATTAGGAGCAGAAGTACCAGATAGGTTCTTTATAATAAAGCAGCCACACACAGCGGTTGGTTTTATAACCACTAGCTGAGGTGAGTTTGCCTAAGGGAGCCAAAGCATTATGTGAATAAGGTGTTTTCAACTGGAAGCTCATAAGCCTCCATTCCTAAGAGGAAGCTGCTGATAATAAATTCTGTCTGGGAATGGACTTTGTAGGAGATAGAATATTTTTCTTTGAAAGTGATTGCTTGAAGGAAAGCATTGACTACACGTAGCCATAATCTTACAAAAAGCTATTTTAACTAAAGTATATCCTGTAAGTAAAATCGTTCTAGGGACATGGTTCAACTCATAGGCACAGTTTAATTCATAGAGCACAAGCGTAGTAAGAATTTTCTAACAATTTCTGGCATGGTTGTCCTGGTTTCATTGATTGCTCTGAAACTGATCCCCTTTCAAACTAGCCAGCTGAGCTTCAAAAGAGGAAATTGAGCAAGATTTTGAACACAACTTCTGATCAATACCAGAAGTAGTAACTCATTAGGGGTAAAACCTACTTCCTACTCAGACTTCCTACTCAGAGCGGTTGCTTCATTGGCTTCCTGCCAATAACATGCCCTTCAACAGAACTAAACTTTGCCGTGCTAAGTTTCTTTCAACTTGCTTGTCTTTCTTGGGATATTGGCTTACACTATGGGAGTATTCCCAATAATCTGGGGTATTGTCCACAATCTTTGTTATGCAAGGCAGGAATCCTTTAGAAGGAGACACATCCTGCCTTGTTGAGGTAGCTCAAGGTTGGGTTAAACCCACCCATTGTGGTTAATGATGGAAAGTGTATCAGCAATGTCAGCAAAGGGCCGATGGAAGCACCCCAATAAAAAGTTACCTCATGCATTGGCCATGAGAGGAAAAATTGGACTAGTGCACATTACCTTGTTGGTTGGGGACTTTCATGTGCTGAGTGAGTCTTAGGCACAACGAAAACTTGAGTCTTGATGTTTGTTTTCATTCTCTGGCCCAAGAATAAAAATGTGGGAGCTGGAGGAAGCCATATTTGAGAAATCTCCAGTAAGGGGAGAGTTGAATATGAGAGGGGAGCACAAGAAACTTACAATAGATAGGATTTAGTGCACCAAAAACTGAAATCTCAAGAGATCTGCTAAAATGGGGAGTAAGAATTCTAGGCCTAAGGAACCAAAGAAAAATGATCCAAGGACCTGCTTCTGATAATCCACTGGGAGAATGGTGAAAAAGATCTCAGAACACTATTAAATAATGGATAATTTTTATTATTGAGATCCATACTGTGCACTTGTCCAAACAACAATTTGTTATAAATAAGTGCTTGAAGGTGTGTGTTTTAAATCTTATATGCTGAAAGGGGAATTCAAAAAAGTCATGTCCAAATCTGGGTGCCAGTGGCATGCACCTGCAATCCAAGCTACTCAGGATCTGAGGATTGGGGTTCAAAGACAGACAGAGAAGAAAAGTCCTTGAGACTCTTATCTGCAATTAACCACCAGAAAACTGGAATTGGCGCTGGGCTCAACTAGTAGGGCTTTCTTTCGCCTTGTGCTGAAGAGCTCAGGGACAGTGCCCAGGCCCAGAGTTGAAGTCCTATGATCAATAAAAATTAATGCTTGGGTGAAATGGATTAAATATTCTGCTCACCATTACTGTTAAGACTGTGTGGCACAGAGACCAGAAAAACAAGTGGTACACTTCCCACTGTAATGAACCTCAGACCCCCAAGGGCATGGAGTGCATGATCTGTCGGCCAAACACAGCTTGGGGAAACTCGAAAGACCCTGCTGTTGCTGTTTGCAAGAGGAGGATCTCAGACAAAAATCCTATCTTCCCAAGGCCAACTATACCCTTTGCCTCTGTAGGTACGGGGGACAACTGGCATTTCTGGGAAACTTATCAAGATGCAGTGAAGGCCTAACCTGTGAAAAGTTGAGCAGTAAGCACTAAATATAGCCAGGGGAAATGTCTGATGGTATTGTGGAAGACCAGTGCTGGAGACCTTCCTGGCCAACTAGAGTAGAACCTGTGCTTTGGTTCAATTTGCCATCACTTACATCCTAGCATTTCATCCACCTGTCCATTCTCAAACATTTTATACTAGTTAGGAGAGACCCCTTCCCCAGAGGGTCATTCATATTTCATATTTACATGGGTACTAGTCAGGATCCTCCCCCAAAAGTTTCCAAATATTCAAGCCAGGCCCCAGATAGCAGCTTAGGAATCAGTATAATTAGTATAAATAAGTTAGTATAATTAGTATAAATAAAATGTAGTTTGGAGGCTAGGAATATGGCTTAGTTTTAAATTGTTTGCCTAGCATGCATGAAGCCCTGGGTTTTATTCCTCAGCACCAGATAAACAGAAAAGACTGGAAGTGGCACTGCGGCTCAACTGGTAGAGTGCTAGCTTTTGGCAAAAGAAGCTCAGGGAGCACCAGGACTGGCAAAAATAAAATGTAGAGTAGAATAAGATCAACAGAGATTAGTTAATTATACTAAAAGATTTTTTAAACCCATAAATTAAGTGCTCTAGTAGGATGGCATGGGAAAATTAATTCTAGAAACATTATCTATAAAGGGTGGATTTTGTTTTGTGATTGAAGGCCAAAGCTGCACAAAGGACTTAGAAGAATTCAACATTGGCAAGTGAGTGAACTAAAAACTCAGATAAAGGGCTGAGAAGGTAGCTCAGCAGTAGAGTGTTTGCCTTGCATGCTTGAGCCTCTGGGTTCGATTCCTCAGAACCACATAGCAGAGAAAGCCAGAAGTGGTGCTGTGGCTCAAGTGGTAGAGCGCTATCCTTGAGATGAAGAGCTGAGGAACAGTGTCGAGGGCCAGAGTTCAGTCCCAAGACTGACCAAAAATGAAAAAAGAAGTCCAGCTACACATAAAGGGTTTCCTACCAAGAGGGAAGGAGGGTTTCCTACCGAGAACGAGGGAGTTTGGCGGATTTTTTTCTAGCAGGAATGCAAGTTTCCCTTGTGGGAGAAGGATTGCCTTCTAGTAAGGAGGGTGTTAATGATCACATTGGTCAAAATCATCACTCAGTTTCATAATGCCCAGATAAGTGTCTAATTTTTGTCAGGTATTGACTTGTGAAAAATTATATTTATTAATGTACTACCATCTGCCTGTCAATCTGTTCTTATTTTCTCAACCCCAGGGGCTCAATCTCAGGTCCGGCATAGTTTCTGTCAGCTCATTTTGCCCCAGCATTGCATGCTGACCCTCACCCATTCAAGAATTTGGCCCTGTAGGCCATGAATTCAGATGCCAGTACTCCCAAACAATAATCGTGGAGTAAGAACCTGATGGTGACACATGTTTTCCTTTTCTGCGAAAGTCTTGGGTGTCAGGTATGAAATGGAAAACATATGCAGTCCTATATCCTATGGAATCAAAGTAATCAATGTTCTATGTGCCAAAATAATCAATAAAATAGTCAATACATGAACAAAATGAAAAATAAAATGAATAACTACACTGAACGTAATATAGAATCAACATATGTGTGTAAATATAAATCATATATCTAAAATATACACGAATGGGATGTTTTCTAGTGTTGAGGATCAGTTTCAGGCCTCAGGAACAGAATTGAATTTCTTCACTTCATGGAGGCGAGCTTCCCTTAGAGTGCAACAGATTTACCCAGACCATGAGTTCCAATACCAGTCCTGGCAGAGAAAAATGGCATCTCTATACTATGTGATGCCCAATTCTTAGGTATTTCATTATGCCTTCATTAAATGAATGTGATTGTGTAAATGCTTCATAAAGTATTGATTAAAATCGATCAGTGTCCTATAATAGTGTATAATTTTATCCTGGAATCATTCAAGAACTGCCTATTCAATCATACATACATCCCATTCTATTTGTATTCATATGGATATGAATGAGTGTCTTAGGATCTCCTGCCATTTGGAGGTGGCAGGACCAGGATTTGAACTGTGGGCTCCAGCTCCCACCACTTAAACCTACGGATAGAGAACTCACTGGTCTGTCCCAAACATCAGCAAGACCAATGATTAGGCAGGCACCAGTGGCTCTCAGCAGTCCTCCTTGATACAAGCCTGTATAGGAGGATTATGGTCAAAGTCACCGTAGGCAGGAAAGTCCTTGAAACGCCTGTCCAATTTCAGTGTCAACAAAGTCATAAGTAGACCTGTATGGTAGAGGGGTAGCCTTGATCAAAAGCAGCTCACGGACTGTGCCCAGACCTTGAGTTCAAGTTCCGAGATTGGCAACAAACAGTCATACAGAACAATCTGTGCAGCCATCTGGCTAAAGCAAGTCACCCTCTAGTCTCCAACTGAATTGGACAGAGTTTACTTGGAAAGGGGCTGGAGAGCCGCTGTCATCTTGACTCCACCTATGCAGCCTGCATCACAGGATTCTGACTGCACCCCCATTCTTTCATGGTTCTTTCTAACCAATGGGATACAAGAATTGTGGCCACTCCCATATTCCATGCTGTCCAGTAGCACCCAGATTCCCTCTGTTGGTTGACACCACTACCAGCAGTTGAGGAAGTTAGAGGTGGCTGGGTGGTGAGCAAGAGTCTTGAGGCGACTTTGGAGTGGATTAGGAAACTTACAGCCTAGTCAGTGAGTGGGAGAACAGAGGATTACCCAGAGCCTGGGAATGTGTCCAGCCCATCTCTCCCATCCTAGTGCTCAGATGTCTTTAACAACCAGACTCCGTGAGAGAGCTGTGGGCAAGAAACAACTGCCAGATCACCGACAGAAGAATCCTGCCATCAAACCTGCAACTGGAGAGCGTGATACAAAGGAAGGTCCAGCCAAAGGTGATGCCAACCCCAGACCACCCCTGCCTTTGGAGAGTGTTACAGCCATCAGGGTGCAGAGTGTCAAGGGTCCCGATACCACCAAAGATCTTCAGAGGTGCTACCAACACGTGGTGCCTGCCCTGGAATGCAGCAAAAGAAGAAACCAGGCGCTCTGTGCCAATATCTAACCACTGAATCAGGAAAAGACAGACCTGCAGTATCAACGGGAAAAAGAGAGGGAGAAGATAGCCCAGGGGCACAAAGAATTGAAAATAGAGCTAGAAATCCACAAGCCACTCATACAGAAGTTGGTTTTGGCAGAAAGCGATTTACAATCAGCACCGGCCCACATGCAGCACATGGCCGATCACAGAGTAATGGAGCACAAAACTGTCACCAGCTGCCTGCAGGCCACATAGCAGCGCATGGCAGAGTTGGAGAGGTGCAGGTGAAGAAACATCTGCAGGAACAGATGGACCACTCAGAGGAGAAGACAGAGAAATGGAAAGAGATGGATGAGAGAGAGACCCAAGTGGCTTGGGAGCTGCAGGAACAGCAGGAGCAGTCCCTGGCCCAGCTGCAGGAGCTCAGAGCCACCTGTGAGCATCACATCACCTCCAATGAAAGGCTGAGCTCCAAGAAGTAGGCCTTGCAGCAGCACCTGCAGAGGCAGACCCAGCTCCTGGAGCAGCTTTAGCAAGTGCAGGGCCCGATCAACTGTGGGGACTAGGTGATGCCCCCAAAGTGGCAGGACACTCTCAAGTGCCTGGAAGTAATCAGAACACAGGATGAGTGCCTGCAGGCCTAGCTGATCTTCCTGGCTTTCCCTGGGGAAGGGGAAGGTGTGAGCCCTGGAGAATCAAAAGGTGAGAAAGCGACTCCCCCTGATGTGCCCATCACAGAGGATAGAGACATCCTCCAAAGTAAGAGGGATGTGTCTCTGCAAGCACTCTTTGAGGCTGACATCCACAGGGGGAAACTCCTGCAGCAGGAGCGGTGGGCCTGTTGCAGGCACTCGATCCACCCGACAGCTCAGTGCCAGATAGAGCTGGATCCACAGGTACCCGCCCCGTGAGCTGCCACCACAGCATGTGTGAGGATGGGAAGTGGGACAAGTGGGAGTCTAAAAACAAAATCTGCTTAATCCACAACCTGACTGATGAGGTGCACTTCCATAGTCCAGCGAACAAGCTCCACCATCCATGCAGCCAGGTGTTGGCACATATCCACACCGTCCAGGAGTTGCGCCTGGTATGTAACGGATAGATGTTCATCCTGGATCAACTGTGTCGGGAGAAAGCAAAGGGCATGTGCCAGCTGTCCCAGGAGAAGATAGAGAAGAGGAAAGAGCTGCAGGAGCTGCTGTCTCTCTTCTCAAGGGGCTCCAGATGTCGGTCCAGTCTGAGCCCCCCATCTGTGTTGCTGCTTTAGAGGCCTCAGGCTCCTGGGTGGGCAAAATGAGGGAGGAGCAGAAAGGTTTTGAAGAATTGCAACTTCAAGACCATGTGGAACCTGCCAGAGGAGAGATCGGGGTTCCTTACCCCCTAGAGGACTCTCCCATAGAGCACATCCTGCCACAGATGTCCCACATCCAGAGCCACCCACAGCTGGCGAACTCAGGCTTGCAGCACTCTGTCCCTTTTTTCTGTAGGCTGATGGGGATGATGACTCCCTATGTGACATATTGAGTCTCAAAATCCTCGGCAGCCACCAGAACTCGGTGGCCAGGTGTCCTTCTCTAGGTCTCTATCTGCCTGGTAATGGGAAGGGTAAACTGTGGGCTGGGTAGAGCAGAGGCTGCTGGGAGGAGACAAAATTCAAGGGATATCTAGTGGCCCATTGGTGACCAGGGAAGAGGCCCATGTTATGCTTATCACAAAGAATAAATTGTTTTCAAAGGGAAATAAAGCCTCCACAAAGATTTCTTCTTCCAGGCATAGGGCTTGAACTCAGGGCCTGGTCACTGTCCCTGAGCTCTTTTTGATCAAGACCGGTGCTCTACCAGTTGAGCCCCAGCTCTCCTTCCAGCTTTTTCTGTGTGGAATTGAACCCAAGGCTTCAGACATGCTAGGCAAACACTCTACCACTGAGCCACATTCTCAGCTAAGATGATCCCCTGCCCCCAAACACATATAGTCATTACTCAGATAAATTGGAAGTAGGGGCTAGGATGAATATGAAGCACAAATCTGGTTCACACAGAAATACTCCACTGCCCCTCTTTGACACCCTTATTTAAAGTTTCTTTTTTACCTTTGAGGGATGAGAGAGGGAGAGGGGAGTCCCGAGAGAGGAGTACCAAGAACAGTGGCCCCCTGAGCTCCACAGCCTCCCCCACAAATGTAGTCCTCCAGATTCGGATCTTACCTGACTCAATGTGGAGTCTACATTGTCTCCCCACCCCTGCAAGGCTCAGGATGAAATAAATGTCAGCCCTGGACTTAGCCCACACCCAGGGTGGAAACTCCTAGTCCCAGACCGACTTCCACCCCTAACTTCCCTGAGTTTGGCTAGACCCACCACTCACCACAATGTTGGCGGCCATGATCTCATGGACGGATTCAAGGAAGTAGGTCTATTGCAGAAGCAGCAGGGTGAGTATAAAAGAAGGAGGTGGGTGATTGCTCTGGGATCTTCCTCCTCGGAGCCCTCCCATCCAACTAGGGCCATGGTGACCCAAAGCATTCCAAGGTCAGGGGGTGAGACAGATGGAGGAGCACAGGACTAAAGGAGGTAATGCTTTATCTTGGTGCACTTGAAAATTCCAATTATATTCAGCCCATGTCAATCCCAGAGCCAACATGCAATGCCTCTCGTTGTTGTTTTCCATGAGTGCTGTCCCTGAGCTCTTTTTCTCAAGGCTGGCATTCTACTACTTGAGCTACAGGGCCACTTCTTTTTTTCTGATGTTTCATCAAGGATAAAAGTCTCATACACTTTCCTGCCCAGGCTGGCTTGTCACCATGATCCTCCAGATCTCAGCTTCTTGAGTAGCTAGGATGACAGGTGTGAACCACCAGTGGCCAGAATGTGATGCCTTTTAAAAGAATCTTGGCGAGTGTGTAAAAGGAGCCCCAAAAGGCTGGGTTAGATCACGACCCAATCAAGGAGCTAGGATGGCGAATGTTGACTTTCTAGTCATTCTGTTCCCCAAAATTAAAGATGCCAAGTGGTGTTGTACGCATCAAACTCCTAGGCCAACAACCACCAGGCTTAATGCGGAAAAGGTAGAGAATACCTAAAAATTGCAGTGTAGAAATCTCTGATTTTGCATGCACATAGTGTGTGTGTGTGTGTGTGTGTGTGTGTGTGTGTGTGTGTCTGTGTGTGTGTATGTGTGTGTGTGTGTGTGTGTGTACCGGGTCTTGAACTCAGAGCCTAGGTGGTAACCTTTAGCCTGTTTGCACAAAGTTGGTGCTCTACCACTTGAACTATAGTAGCTCCACTTCCCAGCTTTTTGGTGATTCATTGGAGATAAGAGTCTTCCCAGGTTAGCTTTGAATCTTGATTCACCCTCCAGTTTCTGCCTTGAGGAGCAAGGATTATAGGCATGAGCCACTGGCATCCAGCTGCATGGATGTCTTTTCATAGTCTCTTCTGTTCTAACAGCTATCTACTTGCACTGGCCTAGATCTCTGGCCTCTACATCAGCTCCCAGCAGCCCCTGACTGTGTGGAGAACATAAAGCTCAAACCTGTCAATGCATCCTATTTCTTTGTCCTCAGGGGAAGGAATGATTCCTCTGATACCTGGAGGGGTAGGGGTAGGGGTAGAGACAGGTGGGATAGCTGTAGATGGGTGCTCAGCTAGAAGATAGATATTCTGTTTTATCCAAGAAGGAAAGCATGGCCAGATGTTAATGACTCATGCACTTATATTCCTAGCTCCCTCAGGAGGCTGAGATCTGAGGATTGACATTCAGAGGCTACCCAGCAAAAAATATCTGTTAGACTGTCCTCTCCCAAAATACCACCTGAAAGCTGGAAGAAAAGCTCTGGCTCAAGTGGTACAGTGCTATCCTTGAATGAAAAAAACTGAAGGACAGAACCCGGGCCCTGAGTTCAAGTCCTACTACCAAAATGCACTCATGCGCATGTGCACACACACACACACACACACACACACACACACACACACACACACACACACACACAAACACACACAGAGGGAGGTGGTAATGATAAGCGGAGCTATAACTGGGGGCAGTCCTGAGGCATAATCATAGTAAACTCTTATACCACATCAGTTGTTTCTCCCTAAGTCCTTCTTGGGCTGAGGGATCTGTGCCTCCATCTAAGCACTGGGGAGGAAAGCTGGGTTCTGAGCCCTGGGACTACTGGGATATAGCGTTTACTACAAACAGCAGCCAGCCGGCTCTGGATTCCTGAGCCTACAAGTCTTTCATGAGCCCAACTCAACACCGCCCAAGGTGTGCCTGACAAATGTGCATCCTTGTGATATCCATATGAGCGGGCATTTACTGTTTTATCCCTCCTGGACCAGAACTGTGGTCTGAGACATCGATTTAGTGCTCAGATCCACACTGCTCTCATGATAGATGTCATTCTGATGACCGGGTTGATGACCTCCGTGTCACAAGGGTCGATCCTTCTCTAGTACTGTGGCCCACTCTGTATGCAAAGGCCTCCGAGGAGGCTGCTCTAAAGAAGTGTAGGACACCTAGACATTGGGAGACCCTCAGGAACCCACTGGAAAATACTCTGCTTAGAGCCACAGCATGAGGTCAAAGCAGGCCAGGTATTGGTCATGTAGCTCAAAAACTGGGCCTGGTTGCTGTCCCCAGCTCTTCACCTTACCACTTGAGCCACAGCACCACTTCCGGTTTTCTGGTGGTTCTTGGAGAACAGAGTCTCCCAGACTTTCCTGCCTAGGCTGGCTTTGAATGGCAATCCTCCAATCTCAGCCTCCTGAGGAGCTAGGAGGACATGCATGAGCCACCAGTGCCTAGCTGATCTGGCCTTTCACCACAGTGGAGTAGGAGCTCCTGAAAGCTTTTCTTTATTTTCTCTGTGCCAGTACTGGGGCCTGAAATCAGGGTCTGGCCTGTGGTCTCTTTAAGTTTTCCCTCAAGGCTGGCAATCTACCACTTGAGCCACAGCTCCATTTCTGGCTTTTGGTAGTTCATCGGCAAAAAAGTCTCACTAACTTTCCTCCCCTAAGCTGGCTTTGATCCACGATCTCTGATCTCAGTGTCCTGAGTAGCTAGGATTTACAGGGGTTAAGCCACAGGTGACACTGGGCTAGAAGCTTTTCTTAAGCAAGCATTCTTCCTTGCATTTGCCCTGACTCCTCCATGCAAAGGAGGCCTGAAGGTCAGGAGCTGTGGAAAATAGGCTTCTGGTCAAAGAAAATGTCTGGGGTTCTTGGTGAAAAGACATGCTAATCTTCCCCTGGACCCCATTCTGCCCTAACTGTGACTCAAGTGTAAATCTAGTCCCAGACTTGAGTGTTCTGCCAGACTTGTCTGAAGTCACAGAACCTACATTCCACCCACACTACCAGCTCTACAACACACCTCAGGACCTTTGCCCACGCTGTACTTATTGCCTGAGGCTCTCTGTTTTGTTCCACATCTTAGAGCTCCTGTGGAATTTTGGCACTGGTTATATCACCTCCTGGAGCAAGCCTTTCCTTCCCTTCTCCCCCTTTTAAAAATATATTGAGTTCCTACAGATTGAACTTGTGCAGGCTGACTGGAAATTGCTCTATTGTGGTGGTGGTGGTGGTGGTGGTATCTGTGTGTGTGTGTGTGTGTGTTTGTGTGTGTGTGCGTGTGCATGGGTGCATGTGCACCCACGCATGTGCATGCGCACAAACACGCATGCCAGTCGTGGGGTTTGAATTCATGGCCTGGACGCTATCCCTGAGCTTTTGTGCTCAAGACTAGCACTGTACTACTTGAACCTCAGCTCTACTTCTGGCTTTTGGGGTTTAATTGGAGAAAAGAGCCTCATATATCCGTTCCTGCACGCAATTGGCATCCTCAGATCTCAGCCTCCTGAGTAGTTAAGATTACATGGGTGAGCCCCCAGCACCTGACCTCTACCTCATACCCATAACGGCCCTCCTCTGAGTCCCAGAAGAATATGTCTCACTCTGCTGACTTTTTTTTTGGTCAATCTTGGGGCTTGAACTCAGGGTCTGGGCATGTTCCTGAGCTGCTTTTTTTCAACACTAGCTCTTTTATCACTTAAGCACAGTGTCTCTTTTGGCTTTTTCTCTTTCTGTGGTAGTGAAAAATCCATCTCAGGGCTTTGTGTGTGCTAAGTAAGCACTGTACCAGTAAGACACATTCGCAGATCAAGGCTCATTTCTAAAAGAAGCTATGACGGTGGGATTTATTGGATTACCCCTTTTGAATCGCTGACTCTTTCCTATCTTTGTCAGGATTTGGGACCAGCCTGAGACTCTGCAATAAGGAATAATGAATGAGTGATGGCCACCAGGCCCCAGAGGTCTAGGCTAACATCCTACAGGAAGATAGAGGAAATGGAGACACAACCTTCAACAACTCCTACAGCCTAGGAACTGTGGTTTCCCTGGAGGCAGTGGCTGGCTGCTAGGTGTTCTGATGGGACATCTCAGCCAGAACATAATGCACCCATTGCACACACTGTAAAGCTGAATTCAGAAATCCTTAACCAAAAGACCACCAGAGGCCACCACCAATGTAAAAGCAAAGTAGTCTTTATTGCAAGCTCAAGCTTGGTCCCCTCAGACTTACATAGCAGCAACCGAGGTTTACAGCACCTTTTATACACTTTTTAAGGAAGGCAGGGACTTTGCATACACCATAGCGTCTTCTAACAAATCACTACACACTGTGGGAAAATCATAAAAACAATTCTATATTATGATTGGTGAACTACAAAGTGGGAAAGGACCAGAAACAAGTTGTTGGTTAGATCAAGGGAGCTGACATACTTTAAACTGGTTGGCTTGTACCACAGGGAAGTCTCAAGAGAATATGTGCTAAACTGCAGGATGTCTGGTTTAGATAATGGTCACCAGACCCCAGAAGGGGCTGTTCTGGAGTTTCTGATACCTTGACATCCTGCCTTAAGCAAACACCATGTGTTTCCCCAAATTGTCTGTGCAATGCTATTTCAGATATCTCCACATCCTGGCATCTAGTGTTCCCAGGACTGTCTGTGGCTGGAATAGGTCAAGGGTGGCAGAACTGAGTTGGGGTCTTCAGTAAAATAGAGTTGCATAGGTTCCTCAACACCAGTTGCACACACCAGCCCAGGCAAAGCCTTCGTGGCTTCAGTTCTTAAATGGCATGGAAGGATGCTTTGTTCAAGCTGCAGACTTAGTACTCTCTGAGGGCTTCTTCCAGCTTGCCCAGGTTGGGGGGGCTGGGCATGGGCAACCTGCTGAAAGCCCATCATCCAGGCCCTGTCGCTGAGCTCCTTTTGCTCAATGGTAGTGCTCTGCAACTTGAACCATTCAGGGATTTTGTTTGTTTATTTCTTGTGTTTTCCTGTGATCTCTTAAGAAATACAAGGGTCGCAGAATTTCCTGCCCAGGCTGCATTCAAATTGGCATCTCAGCCTTCTGAGGAGCTATCACAGGGAGGAACCACTGACAACCTGGCTTACTTTTCTTCTTGTTGTTCTTTTTTTTCGTGACAATCTAAAATCTTAACGGTGTCATTCCAATGGTTTGCATTCCAAGAAAACTTCCCAGGCCTGGAATTCGAATGCTAGGACTGGCACCCACAAATAGAGGGAGATCCTGCAAACTCATTCCTATTCATTTGAATGCTAATGGAATGTTATAAAAGTAATAAGTAAATTTGAAATTAATTCATGATTCTATTTTAGAATGCCACACAAAAATTATTGAATTTATATCTTCCATTCTAGCACCATGGTATGATTAAGGATATTGACTGATATTTTATTAATGCTTTTGTAAGTATTCAATGATGATTCTTCATTAAATGGAGGCATAGTTTAATAACTAATAATTGGTAATTATATATATAACTTAATATAATATTCCCTCTGTATATATACACATATATATATATACATGTATATATATACATGTATATATATACATGTATATATATACATGTATATATATATATATACATGTATATATATGTACATATATATATATTGGGCACTACTGTGGCTTGATTATAGGTCCTCAGAACTTCCTGGCAGCTCAGTTTGCTGGAGGCTGGTGTGCTAAGACTGTGACCCCATTTATGAATTGGGCATTGTAGGCTGTGAGTTGAAATCCCCGCATGGTCAAAAATTTATTCATGGAGTAAGAAGTCAATTTTGACAAATTTTTTCCTTCTCTGTGAAAGTCCTGGGTCTCAGTATATGTGATATGATGTAATAAAATAAATGTTGTATGTACAATAATACTAAATAAATAAGGGTAATAAATATCATATGGAGTAAACCCATATGACATAGATCTAATATATGACTATTATATTTTATAGTGCTGGGGCTTCAATTCAGGCCCTGGGAACTTGTCTGAATTGCTTGTCTTCGAGGACGGTGATCTTCCCCTTCACCCACAGTGCCTCAGAATTCCCCAGACCCTGAGTTTAAATCCCAGGCCTGCCAGAAAAATCGGGCAAATTCCAAGCCATGATGATGATGATGATGATGATGTTTTGGGCCAAGCACCGGGCTTGAACTCAGGTCTTGGTTTCTCTGCCACAGCCGATCCTTGCATCCTAGGTCCCGAGTTCAAATTTCGGGGCTGGCAAAAATAAAAATAAAAACGAGAAGGGTAAAACTGAGAAGTTCAAGGAGGTGGTTTTACTTTTTTTTTTCTTTGCATTGTGACCATCCTGGGTCTAAATGACAATGCCCAGAAAGTGTAAATGACCTTACATTGCTGATATTTGGATGACTATTAGGGAAGCCAAGCCGAAACCGGCAATTTATGCCTGGAAATCGAATCCTGGACTGCCGGGATGGCAGGAGATTCTAAGAAACAATTTCCAATATACATCTGTGTGAATGGAATTTTGTAAAAGTAACAATTACCTTAGTAGTTAGTGTACAATTTATATTATAAAATTATAAACAATTATACAACTTTGAATAATTTTCAATTAATATTTTATTATGTGTTCATCATGATGCATAAAAAAGGAAGGAATAATTTAATTGCCAATAATTGGTAGTAATATTGTATATGCAATTTCATAATATAGAGACATCTCACGTTATATACATCTATCCATCTATCTATCTATCTATCTATCTATCTATCTATCTATCTATCTATCTGCAAGTCTAAACATTTATCTTTTTATACACTTGTCACTAATGGGGCTGAGTGATAGAGTGCTCGCCTAGTAGGTACAAAGCCCTTGTTTCGATTCCTCACTACTGTGTGCATAGGAAAATCCAGAAGTTGTGCTGTCGCTCAAACAGTTGAGCACTAACTTTGAGCATAAAAGATTAGGGACTGTGTCTAGACCCTTCCTCAAGACCCATGACTGGCACCAAAACAAAAAATAAAAAGGAAAATATAGAATGTTCTTACTGCAACTATATAAGAATAGGGCTGCAAATACCTCATCACAGAGCAAGGAGGGAGTCTAGTGCTGACAGCTGCCGTCTAACCTGACTTAGCCAGAGGTGAACCACTGCAACCCATCTCCACAGAACCGGATGCTGCTGGCTTACTTACCCCTGTCATCCAAGATACTCAGGGACTGAGATCTGACACTGGTGGGTTTAAAACCAGGCCCTGTCAGGATGTCTGTGAAACTCTGAGCTGTGGCTCAAAGTGGTAGAGCTCTAGTCTTGAGCAAAAAATCTTAGGACAGTACCCCCAAACTGTCAGTGCAAGTCCATGGCTGATGCCCTCCCCCCAAAACCCCATCCCTCTAAAATCTAAATTTGGACTGTTTGTGAGGTGTTTCTGAAAGAATGGTGATACTGATGAAAGCACCTTAATTTAATGACAGCATGTGGGATACAGCTATGTGATCAGTCCTTCATGAGATGTTGTGTGTTGAGTCATTCACGCGGTGCATTTTTTCATGTGGTTCTTGTAAGAGCTCCACAAGTAAGATGATGATTTGCCCCTGTCAGGGCCAAAATTATGTATGTACCTATCTCTAGTGAGTTGTCTCCTGCAGACAATTTTTTTGGTTTAAGTTTCTCAGTCATGAACCTTGAACTCAGGACCTAGCCACTGACACTTACCTGTTGGGATCATGGCTAGTGCCCTACCACGTGAAGCCAAGGAACACCTTACAACAGAATGTTAGGGTCTAGGCGTACAGTAGCTAAGGACTGTCATCCTGCCTACTCAGGAAGCTGAGATCTGACGATCTGGGTTCAAAACTATCCCAGACACAAATGGTCCCATGAGACTTTTATCTCCTATTCACCATTTAGAAACTTGAAGTGGAAGCCTCGCGCCTGTCGTACAAGCTACTCAGGTGGCAGAGAGCTGAGGATCACAGGTCCAAAACCAGCCTGGGCAGAAAATTCCTTGAGATGCTACTCTCCAGTGACCCACCAAAAACCAGAAGAGGTGCTGTAGCTCAAGCAATTGGCTTTAGCTGAAGAGCTCAAGGACAGCACCCAGGCCTAGATTTCAATTCTTCCAACTTCCAAGAAAAGAAAGAAAGAAACCTGAAGTGGCGTACTGAGAATGTGTCTTATGGGTAGAGTGTTTTGCATGTATGAATCCCTGGGTTTGATTCCTTAGTACCGCATCACTAGAAAAACGCCTGAAGTGGCTGTGTGGCTCAAGTGGTAGAATGCTATCCTTGTACAGGAGAAACTCAAGTACTGTGCTCAGGTTCTGAGTTCAAGCTCGAAGACAAGTGAATGAACACACATACATGTACACACACACACTCACACACACACACACACACACACACACACACACACACACACACACACACACACACACTGATGCCAGAAGTGAAGCTGTGACACCAAATGGTAAAGCACTGAGCTTCTGTTCTGAGCTCATGGTAAGCACCCAGGTCCTGTGTTCAACCCTGAAACACAGCCACCCAGGGCCCAACTAGAGATCAAAGGTTTCAAAATCTGATGAGCTTCACCAGCCCTAGATGACAGGAAGCATTGTGATATTACACATGTGCTTAGATTTAGCAAGCTTCCAGAAACCTAGGGAGGCACCATTGCCAATAATGAGTCATTTCATTAGGTTCAGCTACCTAGTTGTCTGCAAGAAGGACCCTTGAATTAATTGTAGCAGGTTATTTTAAAACTAGAACATAGTCTAACAAAGACAGGATAAGTGCAGGGAACTTGGCCTATCATGGGAGGTGGCACAAATAAAGACTTCCTGTCAAAACAGCACTGGAGAGAGAGATAGCTTGGGGGTACAAAGAGGCCTTTTTCTCCTGGCCTTCAGAGCCAGCCCACACTCCTCCTCACTAATTGGCCTCGATGGAGTTTTTTGTTACACAGCAGTACAGGAGTGAGGGCTTTTGTCTGCCTGTTCCAACAATGAGGCAGACTTCCTCCAGCAGTCCCTGGTGAGGAGAAAACCTCAGGATAAAATGGGAACAGCAAAGGGAGCCCCGGAACACGAACTGTCTTGAAAGCACTTTCTGTGTTATGAAATCATTCTATTCAAAGCAAATTTCCTAGCTGGCTGCCTTTCATCATAGGGACTCTGGACCTTCACTGATAGAAATATATGCATACATACATGGGGACACATAGAGTTACTGGCTTTTTTTTTTTGGCTGTTGCGGGGGTTGTACTATGAGCCTAGGCACTGTCCCTGAGCTACTTTTGCTCAAAGATAGTGTTCTGCCCTTGAGCCATAGCCCCACTCATGGAGATTTTGTATTCCTGTGGTCCCTCAGAAATGAGAATGTGGTGGACTTTCCTGTCCTGGCTGAATTCAAACCGGCATTCCCTACCTCTCAGCCTCCTGAAGAGCTAGGATTACAGGCAGGATCTGCTGACACCTGAGTTTCTTTCTTCTCATACTTTTCTTTCATCGTGACAATCTGAAATCTTCACAGTGTCATTCTAATGGTTTGCATTTCAAAGTAAACTACCCAGGTCTGTAGTTCAAATGCCAGGACTGCCACCTACAAATGGCGGGAGATCTTGAGAAAATCATTCCTATCTATAGGAATGCTTACTGTAATGTGATAAAAGTAACTATTAAATTTGCAGTTATTTCATGATTCTCTTATAGAATACCACACAATAACTATTGGATTATGTCTTCCATTCTAGCACAATGGTATGATTCTCCTAATTAAGGAATAGTGACTACTTTTACATTAATGCTTTAATAAGTATTCAACCATGATACTTCATTAAGTGGAAGCATAATTCAATAACTAATAATTCATAATATATATAATTTGATATCCTTACATTGTCTCTCTCTCTCATATATATAGCAAACTACACATCTGTCTGTCTGTCTATCTATCTATCTATTTATCTGTCTGTCTGTCTATCTATCTATCTATCTATCTATCTATCTATCTATCTATCTATCTATCTATCTATCTATCTATCTATCTATCTATCTATCTATCTATCTATCTATCTATCTATCTATCTATCTATCTATCTATCTATCTATCTACCTGTCTATCTATCTATGTATCCACCAATGCTATTGCTTCATTGAAGGTCCTCAGAACTGACTGGCAGCTCAGTTTGCCAAAGGCTTTTGTTTTACAACTGACCCATTCATGAATTGGGCATTGTGGGCTGTGAGTTCAAGTCCCAGCATGGCCAAAAGTTTATATGTGGAGTCAGAAGCCAATTTTGACACATTTATTTCCCTTCTTGGTGAAAGTCCTGGGTCTCAATATGATGTCTAATCCATATGCAAATAAATCCATGTGATAAGATGTAATAAATGAAATAAATGTTATATATGTAATAATATTAAATAAAATAAATAAAAATAAATAAGGGTAACAAATGTCATATGGAGTAAACCCATGTACGTAAATAGATCTCATGTATGAATATTATTTTTAACAATGCTGGGGCTTGAATTCCGTCCCTGGAAACTGGTCTGAAATTCTTGTCTTCCACCACGGTGAGTTTCCCCTTCCCCACAGTGCCAGAGAGTTAATCATACCCTGAATTGAAATCCCAGGCCTGCCAGAAAAATGGTGCAAATTCCATGCCTGGGTCTTAATTTTTTTTGACCAGAATCATGCACTGTCATGAAAGCACTCTCTGTTCTATGACATCATTCTATTCAAAGCAAATATCTTAGTTGTTTTCCTTTCTTCATAACGACTGTATGTTCACCGATAGAAATACATGCATACATACATAGACACATGGAGTTACTGGCTCTTTTTTATTTTTGGTGCAGGTCCTGAGACTTGAACTATGAGCCTGGACATTGTGCCTGAGATCCTTTTACACAAGGTAGCACTTTATTGTGCCTTAATCCATGACACATCATTAAATTGAGGCATAATTTAATACCTAATACCTAGTAATTTAACAATAATTTAATACCTAATAATTATTAGTAATATATTACATGTAATTTAATAATATACAGACATCTCACATTCTATCAATATATTTATATGTTTAAATATACAGTGGAATACATATATATATATATATATACATATACATCTCTCTCTAAATATATATATATATATATATATATATTTATTTGCAGCAATGTACAAATCTACCTATTTGTATATTGGCCACTCCTGGGGCTAGAACTCAGGTCCTGGGAACTGCCTGGCAGTGAATTTGTTTGAGACTGCTGTGCTTACAATGACACCTTGATTAATTGGGCATTCCATGCCCTGAGTTCAAATCCCAGCAGTGCCAAAGTCAATAGGTGAGTAAGAAGCCAATATTGTCCTGTTTTCCTTTGTGTGGAAATATTGTGTCCTAGGTACAATATGTAATATCTATGCAAATACATATATATGATACACATTATACATGTATATAAATATTATTTTTGCCTTTTCTGGGGCTGGAATTCACACCCTGGGAAATGCTCCTGAATTTTTTTCTTCCAGGAGGTTAGCTTCCACTTCACCCAGAGCAAAATAGAGTTAACCATTCCCTGAGTTCAAATCCCAGGTCTGGCAGATAAAATGGCCCAAATTCCTAGCCAGGACCTTAACTTTATTGGTGGTGGAGGCATGGGGCTTGAATTCAGGTCATCACAACTCTGCCTCAGCCTTGATTACCCTAGGCTGGGGTGCAGCTTTTACACCCACAGATGATCCAGGGATCCTAGGACCAGGGTTCAACTCCCAGCTTTGGCAAAAATAACAAACCAACCAAGATGGAAGAGGAAAAACCAGAAAGTTTTACACAACAGTTTTACCTTTGTTTCCTTAGCACTGTGACCATCCTGGGTCTTAATGACTCAGCTTGAAAATTGTACGAGACCTTGCATGGCCGAAGGCTGGTGGGCTGTCAGTGAAGCCTGAGCCCAACCCAGAAACCTAGGCCCTGAGTTCGATCCTGGGACTGCCATCTACAGAGCTGAAGATCCTAGAGAACTCGTTCCTATCTATAGGAACAATAATAGAATGTTTGTCATGTACTAATTAAATTACTAATTAGCTAGTCATTCTAGTATAAGATTGTATGAAATAAATATAGGTCATTGATTAATTTAATTAATACTTTATTGTTTCCTACCGTGATTAATTAATAGAGGCATAATTTTAGACTAAATAATTGGTAGTAATAAAATATATAAAAATAAGATATGGACATCACTCTTTATATAGAATTATACATTAGAATCTACATAAATGTCTATCTGTCTCTGTATAAATTTATTTATAGATACATATACATATGTAAATACACACACACACACACACACACACACACACACACACACACACACACACTTGAATCTACACATCTATCTGTTTATATATTGACCACTCCTAGGGCTTGAACTCAGGTCTTCAAATTTGCCCTACATCTTCATTTGAATCAGACTGGTGTGCTAACATTGACCCATTCATGAAGTGGGCCTTCTAGGCCCGAAGTTCAAATCACAGAACTGCCCAAAACTTAATCCTGGTGGAAGAAGCCAATTGTCCCACTTGTTTTCCTTATCAGTGAAAGTGCTGGGTCTAAGGAATGATGTATAATACATAAGCAAATCTGTGTCCTATGCAATAGGATGTAAAAAATGTTATACATGTAATCATACTCTCTAAAATATATAATAAATAAATAAAACACAAAATAAAATGAATAACTACACTAACTGCCATATGCAGTAAGCATGTGTATGTAAATATAAATCATGTATTTAAAATGTATACGAATATTATTTTTGGAGTGCTAGGGCTTGAATTCAGCCCCTGGGATCAAGCCTGAATTTCTTGTCTTCCAGCTCGGTGAGCTTCCCCTTCCCCCACATTGCTGCAGATTGACCAAAACCCTGAGTTCAAATCCCAGGCCTGGCAGAAAAATGGCCTGAATTCCAAGCCAAGGAGCTTCATAATTTTTAAAATATTTTTAATGTATGTCTGTATCTGTCTGTCTGTCTGTGTGTGTATATTTTTATTTTGTCAAGGAGAGGGCTTGAACTCAGGGCATGGCAATTCTGCCTCAGCTTTGATCACTCTACACTGGGTTGCAGCCACTGGACACACAGCCGAACCTGGGTCCCCAAAGGCTGACAAGAAAGAAAAAAAAAAAACCACCCGGCAAGGTGATCATCCTGGGACTTAATGACACAGCTGAAAAGTGTTTGTAACCTGGCATTGCTGAAGTCTGATGGTCTTCCAGGGAAGCCATAGGCCAACACGGCAAAATAGGCTCTGTGTTCAAAGCCCAGTCCTGACCCCTACCAATGGAGGGAGATCCTAAGAGTCTCGTTCCTATTCACAGGAATACCGATGGAAATTAATGTCAAGGTTGAATTTGTTGTTCCTGAATGATACTACTATAAATTTAGAGACTGATTTTAGGAGGCTGATGGATTTTAATGAATATTTTTTGACACATTAAGAGAATACAATTAATTATATGGATACAATAGTTTAGGGACAGTGGTTAATTTAATTAATAATTCATTAAGTATGAAAACAATAATATTAATTACATGGAGGCATAATAAATACCCCAAAATTGGTAGGAATGTAGCCTATATAACTAAATAATGTATCGACATCTTTGGCACTCTATAAATATCTATATCTATTTGTGTACTACCTTCTGCATGTCAGTCTGTTCTTATTTTGTCAACCCTTGGGGTTTAATCTCAGGTGCTGGGAACTGCTTGTCAGCTCCATGTGCCACAGGGTGGTGTGCTGACACTCACCCATTCATGAATTGGGCTTTGTGGCTGTGAGTTTAGATGCTAGCACTCACAAAAATTGAATTGTGCAGTAAGAAGCCCATGGTGACACATTTTCCTTTTCTGTAAAAGTCCTGGGTGTCAGGTATGAAGTTTCATACATAGGCATACCTATATCCTATGTAATAAATGCTGTAAATATTCCATGCATAATAGCAGTCAATAAAATAAATTGCAAATGAATAAAACAAAAAAATAAAATGAATAACTACACTAAGCACAATTTGGAGTCAACATACGGGGCAGGATATCAGGGACTGGGGACCGCCTGGCAGCTGATTTGGCTAGAGGCTGCTGTGCTGGCAGTAACCCATTCATGAAATGAGCCTTTTAGGCCGTGAGTTTAGATTCCAGCACTGCCAAAAATGTAATCTTGGAGTGAGAAGCCGAGTGTGACACATGATTTCCTTTTCTGTGAAAGTGCTCAGTGTTAGGTAGGATGTTTAATTTGTGTGCAAATTTATAAGCTATGTAATAGGATGTAATAAAGATAAAAATGTCATAGGTGGAAGAATTGTCACTATGATAAACATTGAATTAGTAGTGAATCATTCTAGGATAAAATTAGACACAATAAGTATAGGAAGTACATTAAGTTTAATTAATATTTTATTAAGCATTAACAGAATAAAAATTACATGGAGACATAATTAAATACCTAATAGTTGGTAGTAACACATGATGCATAATTCAATAATATATAGACATCTGTCTCATTCTATGAAATATTAATTATATGTATGGATATATGTACATATATGATAAACAATACTGATATTGAGTAATTATTAATTGATGCTTTATTAATTGTTAACTGAGACACATCATTAAATGGAGATATAATTTAATACCTAAGAATTGGTACTAATATTATCTATAATTTAATAATATGCAGACATCTCTCTTTTTGTGTCTACAATATTTATATACAGAAATCTCTATCTATTTATACCTTGTTCACTCCTGGGGCTCGGTGGTTCAGTGCTCACCTAGTAATCATGAAGCCCTGTGTTCAATTCCTCAGTGCCACATAAATAGAAAGACAGGAAGTTCTGCTGTCTTTCAATCAATTGAAATTGAGTGCTAGCCTTGAGCACAAATGCTTAGGGAGAGTTTATAAGCTCTTACTCAAGCCCCAGGACTGCCACCAAAAAAGGGTAGGATGTTCTAACTGCAATTATAGAAGGACATAACTTCAAATACCTCATTACAGAGCAAGCTAGGTGTGTGGTGCTTACAGCTGCCACCTAACCTGACTTAGGCACATGTAAACCACTGCAACCCAGCTCCATGGGTTACACATGTCATCCTGGCTTATGCCCGTCATCTTAGCTGCTCGGGGTGTTTAAACCCCAGTCCTGGCAGGATGTCTATGAGACTCTTCAAAATATGGCTCCAAGTCATAGAGCTCTAGCCTTGAGCAAATATCATTAGAACAGTATCCCCATGCTTTCAGTTCAAGCCCCATGTCTACCTCCCCCAAGTAAAAAACCACCCCATTAAACCATTAGATGTGAACTTGTATGGTTTGTGAAATTTTCCTTAAACAACGGTGATATTGATGAAAGCACCCTAATTTTAATGACAGTTGTGGAACAGAGCTATGTGCTGAGTCTTCACAGGGTGCAGTGTGCTGAGTCCTGCATTGGGTGCTAAGTGTTTCACAAGATGCTGTGTGTTGAGTCCTGCAAAGAGTGACATGTACTGTGTCCTTCACAGGGTGCATTCTTACATCGTGCCCTTGTAAGGGATCCACAACTGAGATGATTATGCAGACAAGAATATTGAGGCTCAGATATGCTGCCATGGCAAGTACAAAATTATGTATTACTGAAGACTAGTGAGTTGTCTTCTGCGGACAAATGTTTTCTTTTTTTCTGTCATGAACCTTGAACTCGGTTCTAGGTGCTGACCCTTACCTCTAGGGCTCATGGCTAGCACTTCACCACTTGGAACCATGGACCCCCTTGCAGCAGAAGCCAAGCCCAAGGGGTCAGTAGCTAGTCTGTCATCCCGCCTTCTCAGGAACCTCAAATCTGAAGATCTGGGTTCCAAAATATCCCAGACACAAAAGGTCCCATGAGACTATTATCTCCAATTCACCACTAAGAACTTGAAGTGGAAGCAGGGTGCTTTCTTCATTCTGGTAATCCTAGCTACTCAGGCGAATGAGATCTGAGGATCAAGGTTCAAATCAAGCCTGGGCAGGAAAGTCTTTGAGACACTTAGCTCCAATGAACCACCAGAAAACCTGAAGTGGTAGAGCACAAGACTTGAGCTGAAGACCTCAAGGAAAGCACCCAGGCCCAGACTTCAACTCCTACAACTGACAACAACAACAACAAAAGACAGAAAACACTAACAACCTGAGGTAGAGGCCTGGGAAAGTGCATTAGGGATAGAGGGTTTTGCATCTATGAAACCATAGGCTTGATTTCTCAGGACCATATCATTAGGAAAAACCCTGAAGTGGCTCTGTGGCTCCAGTGGGAGAAGGCTATCCTTCTACAAGAGAAACTAGGTACAGTGCTCAGGTCCTGAGTTCAAGCTCCAGGACACATGTATGTGTGTGCGTGCACACCCACCCACACCCCCCTACCCCCCCCCCACACAAACACACACACTCACAAACCAGAAGTGATGTTGTTACACAAAATGGAAAAGCACTGGGCTTCTGCACTGTACTCCTGCTCAGCACAAAGGCATTGTGATCAAAACCTAGCCACCCAGGGCCCAACAAGGAGAGGTCAAAGGTTTCAAAACCTGATGAGCTTCACCAGCCCTAGATGACAGGAAGCTTTGTGATATCCAACATGTACTTGGATTTCCCAAACCTAGGAGAGGCATCATAGGCCCATCATTGCTCCAATGAAACATTTCATCAGATTCAGTGCCCTAGTTGTCTGCCAGAAGTACTCCTGAATTATATTGAGCACTTTATCTGAACACAAAAACATAGTCTCACAAAAGCAGGATAAGTGCACATAACTTTATCTGCCATGGAAAGTGGCACAAATGAAAACTTGTTGTTAAAACAGAGCACTGGGGAGAGAGATAGCTTGGGGTACAAAGAGACCCTTTTCTCCTGACCTTCAGAGCACGCCCACATTCATCCTCACTAACTGGCTCAGGTGGAATTGTTTGTTACCAAGCTGTACAGGAGTGAGGTCTTTTGTCTGCCTGTCCACACAATGTGAGAGACTTCTTCCAGCAGCCCTGGGATACAGAGAAACCCTCAGGTTACCCTGGGAACAGTGATAAGTTCCCTGGAACATGCACTGTCTTGAAAGAAGTCTCTGTGTTATGAAATTATTGTATTGAATAGAAATTTCCTAACTTGGTGCCATTCATCATAGCTATTCTATAGCTTCACCTATAGGAATACATCCATACATAGACAATGACATGGAAGTACAGGCTCTTTTTGAGGGGGCAGGTCCTGAGGTTGAACTATGAGCCTAGGCATTGTCCCTGAGCTCCTTTTGCTCAAGGGTAGTACATGAAGCTTGAGTCATAGCCTCAATTCTGGG
>NW_024871650.1:0-37304 GCF_019054845.1 Dipodomys spectabilis | reverse complement strand
AACAATTTACATTTAGTTATAAATATTCAAAAATTTGAGGTAACCAAAGGATGTCAATATATTATAGAATATGAATACTAGTAATAAGAGTGCTATTAATATTTATTAATTTATTATTATTGATATTCATTTAATATTACAGTCTTCATGTTATATTAATTATAAAATTTTTATTTTGTATTTTATCAGAGAAATTAGCATCCTCTGATTTTTTCGTCTGTGAGAGTCTACTAGCAGACCGTAATTAAAATCAAAGGAGATCTGTATTTGTTGGCTCAAACGAATATTTCTGAAAGCAATTAACTCATCAGAGATTGTTCAAATACTTCATAAGGGCCTTCGAAAGGCTGTACAATGTTTACATGGTTACCTGTGATGTGATTCAAGAGCCACTAAACAATCTTACTTCACTTTGCCATCAGTATAATTATTCATTCACATAATTCACATGTTATAAGCTTGTCCTTAAGTTATTATCTTCTATGAAATAATATCCAAATGATATATCACACTGAGTTAAAGAAAAAGTTTCAAAGTGTATTGGATGATGTAACTCCTTCCAGATACACATGTTGAAATTCTATTCCCCTGTCTGGTGGCACACACTTAAATTCCTAGTGGTATTGGAGTATTGAACCCAAAACACTATACTTGTGAAATAGCATCTCCATTACTGCCATACCTGCAGATTGTAGATGGATTGCTTATTTTGAGGTAGTATCACTATGCCTGGGCCTGATTGGACTGCAGTCCTACTAAAACAAGCATAAAACACTGCACCCAGCAAATGGTTAGTTTCTGAAACTTCTTTTTTTGTCTAGGCTTCCCTGGAACTGGAATTCTCTAATTGTTGATGCCCAAGTAGATAACATTACAGGTTTGAGCCACTTTATTCACTAAGCTATACAATTTCAAAATGTCTTGATATTGCCTATATTTGTGCTTAACATATATAGTTAACCTTAATTTTCTCCCTCTTAAGTTTAGTACTCTTGAGCTGAAAACATTGGCTTTCTTGATATACATGGCTTTGTTTTGGATGGAATCACATCACAATAAAAAAATCTCCCAAAAGTTTATTTCAAAAATCATGGAAAAGAAGGCTTCAGGTTGGAAAAAAATTGATCCTTAAGTTCTAAATGCAATACATTTATAGTGTTAGTCAATGCTTTCCTAATTATGAGAAGGAAGGTAGAAATGTGAAAGATGTTAGATATAATTTGATAACCTTCTAGTTCTCCATAGAAATTCTGTAGTTGCCACTTCATGTTATCTTCCTTCCTTAAAGCTTGCTTTAAAACCCTCTGGGTGGATATTGGCTGAACTGATTGGTAATCTTCTCCAGGAAATGAAGCTGATTTTAGAAGGCTGATGGTGTAGTAAATAAAGGAATGATGAGAATGAGCACAGATATTGTCACAAAATGAGCAGACCTCCATTATATAATTTGCAAATATCTTTAGTAAGTCTTAATTTTTATGCTGTAGTAGGAGCATCTATACAATGCTGAGAATTAGAATTCTACACAATATACAATGAGAATTGGAATTCTACAAAATATGAAACATTGTTAGGTAAGGGTTGTTCAAGGATGTAATCTTAGCTAGGTAAGAGATTGAGATCTGAAGATTACAGTGTGAAGACAGCCTGGAGTAGGAACGATCATTCGATACTTAATTCCAATTAGCCACCAAGGGAAATGGATTTCTAGGTCAAATGGTATGTAGAGCACTGGCCTTCAACATAAAAGCACCATCCAGGCCCTGAGTTTAAGCCCTGGGATCAACAGAAACAAAAACACAAAATACAACATAGAGTTAGATATTTTATAATGAAGCATACTCTAATGTACTCTTCAGTGTTAGAAAGACTAAACTTCTGTGTTAGCTTTATAACCTACCACAATAAGTGTTATTGTTCATTTATTAAGCAGGAAGGCTTACTCAGATTTAGAACTTTGAAGGTTTCAGTGTATGTTCAGTTGGTTTTATTGATTTTGGGGCCTGTGACAAGACAATGTCAAGGTGGGGAGTATGTCAGAGAGAAATGTTTCGACCTAGAATGATTAGAAGATAAAAGAAGAAAGTAGATGAGAATCTAGTTCTCATGTGTTTCACTCTAAAAAATTTAATCTCCAGAAGAACTATTCAGGTATTCTCCACAGTCTGGGAGGAAATAGAAAGTCATTTTTCTTTAACACGTAGGTCTTTCTGGGGCATTCTAAAAGCAAATGGCCATAACTTCACCATTGATAATGACTTGTCCAGGGGTTGAAGCAACTAGATATTTCTATAAATTCTAATCAGATCTCAGTAGACTAAATATTTTATGGAATTCCTATTAAAATATTTTCTTGCAGTCTTCATACAACATATGTGTTTATCTGTGTGTTTGTATGTGTGTATGAATAAACGAATACAACAATGTAGAGGATAAAAGTATTAGTATGGCCTTTTGTTTTTCTTCTCAAACCATGAAAGCCTGCCACAATCCCAATCAAATCCCATCCAAGATTAAAACATCAATGCTGTCCCAAAAGTTTTTCATGCAAACCCTAGTACATCCACCTCATTTAAGATGGCCATGGTATATGAGCATTTAAAGTCTTATAATTATATTGTCATCAAGGAAACAATGTACAATATTTCTTTTAAAAATACCTAGATTTTAGAACACTTATCCAGAAAATTAAAGGAAATAATTATGGTATTAATTTAAATATTTAGTCACGTAAATGGGTATTCTATATCCACAGAGGCCTATTAAACCACATGATTGAAAACCTCATCTATTACCAACTTCCATGAAGACAGTTCTTGCTGAAAATAAACGAGATGTGGTAAACAAATAAAAATGTATGCCACTAACAAATGCTGCTGTTCTAAAGCATGGAAGTGACAGAGCAATTAATGCCTGTGAACAGCAGGTTCTAAATAGTGGAATGTGATTACACCCTAAGTAGAAAAATCCACAGATATTTCAGGTTTTGCTTCGTTGTTGACATTTATGAGATATATTTTGGAAAGCACAATGAATGAAAGCACGTTGTTTGTAAAACTTTGCTGGCTGATAGAAACTTATTGAAATCTATCAAATGAGAAGACTGACAATATGGTGGATAAGATGTGGTATGCAGCTTTAAATACAGACTGAAGCAAACCAAAGAATTGGAATTATTTTTTTCCTTAACAAATACTTTCTGGGTATATTGGGCTATACAGTATAATGATGAAATAATCATGTCTGTGGAAAAGTAAGGAAAAAACACTGTCACCTTTTGAATTTCTTTTTAAAGTGAATCTTAAATGAGAAAGATGAAGAAAATTTAAATGCGTTAATAAAATATTATCAAGTATTAGTTTAATTTTTGATTAAAAGTTAAAACAAACTGAGAGACTATTAGTCCTGGAACATGTTTTCTTTTGTTCTTGTTTTTTTTGGGGGGTATATATATTTTTTTCAGAAAGGCATCCTTGTCTTAACCATTTCCCATAAAATTTATGGGGTCATAGGATCAGAGGTTTTTTTTGGCTAAATTAAGATAATAGCAGGCTCATTTTATGCCAACACAATATATAAACACCAATGACATTTTTCACTGAACAACCACTCATAAAAAATCATAAAATAATAAAGTGAAAATCCATGTCAATATTTTTGTCGGTCATGGGGCTTAAATTCTGGGCCTGGGAATTGTCCATCAGTTCTTCAGCTCAATGCTACCACTGTACCACTTGCGCCACAGTGCCATTTCTTGTTTTTAGGTGGTTTATTGGAGATAAGAATCTCACAGACTTTTCTGCTCAGGCTGGCTTTGAACCACGATCCTCAGATCTCAGAATCCTGAGTAGCTAGGATTACAGTCACCAAAGCTCAAATCCAAGTCAATTTTTTAAAAAGCAAGCTTATTGAAACTTCTGGCTTTTTCCAATAAACAATCTTATTTTTTCAGTATTAGTTTACAACTATGAGTTACTTTTAGATGTAACTGTGAATTTTTTAATAGAATCAAATATAATTCTTACCATTACTCTGTATTTCACAAAAATCCACTGTAATGGATTTTCACCAAAGTCAATTATTACATACTATCTCACACACTACTGTTATTACATTCTGTATTGCATATAGTGTGAAGTGAAAATAATTTCGACAATTTCATATAAATTTTAGGTGCTATTTTAACATTACAAATTCACATCTGTGGTTTTAACTAAGGAAAAAATTTAGAGTTAAAAATAAAATATGAATGGGAAGGGATGGGAAGGGGAAACAAAGGAGGAGGCTACAATGCTTGATAAGAAATGTACTCATAATCTTGCCCATGTAATTGCAACCTCTCTGTAGAGTATTTTCACAATAAAAAAAAGAAATGCAAAAAAAACAAATATGAATGTTTAGTGTGTCCCAATTAAACCAAAAATTCTGAGTTCATCCACATGAAATTATTTTCTTTCCACTAAACAATTTGAAGTATTACCATTGAAAATAGTTAGGCAAGAGGAGGCAAAATTCAAATCACGTCAAACAACGTCTGTTATTTTGCTAATCCCTCCACTAAGAAGATCTCCCTATTCCCAGTTGTCACAAAAATTGAAGTATCTCTTAGAATTCTATTTGGAAAACTTCTATATCATTGATTCTTTTTGTATTTTCTATTATATGAAACAAAATATAGACACAAAACAATTGAAATAAAATACACATATATGTTGAAGTCATCACAGCTGGAAAACAACCAACAAATTGGAACTTCACCAGGAACAAAAAGATATTGTGCCCACTTTATTTTTTTAAGTACAAAACCTTCAAATACATGTTAATTTGAGTAGAACTATAAAGATAACTGTCTCTCAGAAATAAGGTTGTGCTAATTTGTAATTAAATTCATCTGGATGAACCTAATATAGCAAGTCCCTTGAATGAATCAAATTGTTTAAAACAAATGTAACTGTATGTGAAGCAAGATCTGTACATATTTAAAAGAATAATTGCTACAGTATCAAATCACAAAAATCATGACATACTTAAAAATTTCAGAAATGCAATTAGAGCAGTGTACATGAAGTACATAATTTAAAACTACTCCAAATTACAGTGCTTTTAGAAGACTGAATATGTGTTATCTAAAGGAAAAATCAGCACATTATATAAATGAAATTAAAAATCTCATGAAAAGAGAGAATTGAAAATAATATTTTAATAAATGGTGGTCAAAATCTAGTACTGACAAAATTGCATACCTATTTAGTTAGATTCAAAAAAGACCCAAGTTACTCAAGCTGATTTAAAACTTTGGCAAAATAGTAGAATACAACTGTAACATTATTATGGATGTTGACTCTGGCATGGAATTAATTTCCTCTTTAATCTGACAAATTAATATATCAAAGAACATAACTTCTCCAACTAAATATCAGACCTAACTAAGCATACAACCAGAAAAGTCATCATGCAAGCCATATTGCAGCTGGGGTAAAAGAAAAATCAGTCATACTGATATTCTATTTATTTTAAACGTTGTTTTTTTTATAAATTATTTCCTTTATCTTGCATTTTTCAAACATTGTGTTAAATGCTGTATATCTTGGTAACTAAATTTGGATGCCTCCTTAAATTTTGAGTAAAATATCTCACTTTAGTTCCTAACCCATGAAATGAGGTTGCTTGAAAACAAATGCTAATAACCACTGTTTATAATACACAAGATCTCACAAGCATGATTTCAGGAAGCATAGGTTAACATTTTGATATTGTGGTCACGTGACTGATGAGGTCTATCTGTTTGAGTATAGTTGTACATAGATTCCTCAGCCTAAATTTAGCCACTGTTAAAAAATGTTTATATCTCTATCTTTCACCCATCAGAGATGAAACCTGAGTATAAAGTCTAAGGAAAATGATAAGGTAAGAATTTAGCTTTTCTGGATATAAAGTAAACAAAAATGCAGCATAAACTAACTCATTGTTTTAAAGTCAACCTATGTCTCTAAAACATGTTAACAAATTCCCTACAATGTGTAGCATTCTCAAGAAGGGAATCGGGAATGTGAGAAGAGGACTAAGCAAGTATTGTTTTCAAATATACATAATTTGGGTTTACCTCTTTTTTTCGTTAGAGGCATTTTTGATAAAACTGTTTGAATAATTGATTTCCTGTTCAGGTATAATATATCCTAGTTGCATATACCAAACTACATTCAGAAAATGGCATACAGTAATTAAGTAAAGACAACTTATTCAATAAATAGCAAAAAGTATATACCTACAGGGTAATATTTGAACAGTGCATTGGAATTATTCTAATACAATAATTAATTTAAAAATTTCATATTGACATTAATTAACTAGAGTATCTTTATGCTAATTGGACAAGATTGTCTTTCTAAATGAGCAAAACCTATTTCTCCTTTTACTTTATCAGGGAAATATGTGAACAAAAAATGGAAAATAACATATAACTGTACAACTCCAATGCATTTTTTACTTTTTATTAGCAAATGTTAATTTCACAAAGTATTTTATTGTGTTATACACATACATCCATATAATGTAGCTTGCTAAATTTTTTCCTTTTATAAATTTCATTATCCTATTTTTATACTTATGTTTTATTATGTCATTATACTAACCTAGGAAATATTTGAACATATTTACTCCACAATGTTTCTCTTCATTTCCTCTCTTACATTTTTTTCCAAATTTAATCAGTTTCCATCTTTTACACCTGGGTCATTCATTTTTCTTTCTTGGACTAGAGTCTGCATATGAAAAATCTAGTATTTGTTTTTCACAATAAGACTTATTGCTTTAATATGAAGGTTTCCAGTTCTATCTATTTTCTTGAAGATGATATGATTTCACTATTCTTTGTGGCTAAATAGTTTATTATTGTGTATATATGTATATATGTATATATATTACACTCTTTCTTCAATGAGTGATTAAGAAACATGTAGGTTAATTCTGTAGTTACTCATATTTTTTATGTGGGAGAAGGAAAGGTGGAAATAATGATGTTTGGAATGAGAAACATGCTCTTTAAGCAGACACTCTTGTATTTAAAACATCTTCTTAGCTGCTCTTTCATCAGTATTATATAATGCATTGAATTAAAAAAATAAAATTTAATTACATTGGCAAAGGTGTTCGTTTTCAGTATCTATATTATTTTTTACTACAGTGTTACATTTAGTATGTCATGTGAGTATGGGGATGTATGTGAGCATGAAAATCTAGGCATGTTTGTATATGTAGTTGACTCGAAAGAAGCTGAATTTTTGTGAGATACAGGATTCAAATAAAAATTTGAGACCTGTAAGTTGCTAAATTGATATATCTGTCCAGTTTGTGGAGTGTGAATTCAAGATCACATTTTGGTAGGTTTCATACCAAGTAAGTAGATGTTTCTAATCAAAAATCATAAGGAATAAAACAACAACTCTGTTTCATAATCATTCAGTCTTAGTACTTCAGACATTGTATTAATTGGAAAAAAATAATTGAAAGTATGATGGGTCAGTAGTTAGCCTTTAGTCACTACATTTTCCCCAAAAACTTCAGATGTACTCTTTTGATATTAATTACAAATATATTTATCAACATACAGATATAATATGAGCTTATATATGTAAATATATGTATATATTATAAATATGTCAATTATTTAGTTATATTTTACATGTGCATCATAAATATTGATTTATATATAAATGTAATTTATCTCAACATATATACATATCTACATATATACATTTTTCCTTTTTTTTGGTCAGTCCTGGGGCTTGAAATCTGGGCTTGGGTGCTGTCCCTGTACTCTTCAGCTCAATGTAAGAACTCTACTGCTGGAGACATAGCGCCACTTCCAGTTTTCTGGTGGTTTACTGGAGAGAAATATTTCATGGAATTTCCTGTCTGGGCAGGCATTAAACTATGATCCTCAGATCTCAGCCTCCTGAGTAGCTAAGGTTATAGGCATGAGCCATGGGCGCACGGTTAAATTTATATATCTGAGATTTGTTAGTGGAACAAAGGGTACAGAAACTATTATTCTTATCAGGAAAGGACTTCACACTGACAGGTATCATTACAAGAAGAAATACGATAAATATTCACAGTGGCACAAAAATCCCTTAGATGCCTTGCAAGACAGCATGTTTTTCCATTCACTGCATGTGGTTTGAGCAGATTGCAACCCAAGTGAATGTAGAAGATATTGGACCCTAACAAAACTGACAATTGCATAAACCCAGTCCTCTATGACAGATTTAACAAGGCCTATCTTGGAGATTCTTGTTAGGGACATGATAAAAAATTTATAGTTTAGTTGTGATTACAGAACAGTTTTACACCTGTCACTAAGCCATTACCTTTATTTAACACAGTCCCTTTTTCTCTAACTTATATTTTCTTGGCTCAGAAAACTGTTTTTTGCTTGTGAAAACCTGGCTGTTTACAATATAGAAATGGGTTTTTCATCCTTTTGAAATTACTGTCTGTATAGTGTTCTATGAGATGAGCTTCCTATGATATTCCATATCATAGGAATAAATTACTCTGATTCAAACTTGGACAACAGCTAGCTTGTTCTCTCTCCTAGGAAACCATCTGTATAGACTTTTTACATGTAAACAGACCCTCATTTACTTACAAAAGTCTGTCAGTGAGTCAAACCTAACTCACCCAAGTGAGGTGAATTCCTCTCTCATGCTTCTTTTACATTAAAAATGATAAGAACTGTTCAACAATGCATATACTTTTTAATGTGAAGTGTGACTCCTATTTTCCATAATGTGAATCAAGGAGAGGAATCAGTTTAAGATGTGAAAGAGCCTTTCTAAGAATTTTGGACCTTGAAAATTGTCCTGGGTATTCATTTTTGGAAAAATATTCCTTTTCAAAGACAAAGGACTCCTTTTTTTTATATTGTGCAGGTACTGGGATTTGAACTCCTGGCCTTGAGCTCTACCTGGGCTTTAATTCTCTATGTTTAATCTATAGACCTGAGCCACACTTTCACTTCTTCCTTTTACCAAGAGTGGAGAAAAGAATCTCCTAGGTTTATCTACTTGGAATAGCTTCGAATTGCAATTATCAAATTTGAAACGGTTCCAAGCATTCCGTCTAAGGCATATTCAACAACTAGTGAAACTTGTGTTGGCTATAATTATGTATCTTTCTCTATGTGTGCACGTTTACATCTGTATATGTATGTGTGTATTTGTGTGTATGCTAACGTGCAAGTGAACCTACATAAAGGCATATACACACATATATGCATATATAAATGAATATACAAATACAAATATATGTGCATATATATGTATATCAGATGTTCAGTGATTTAATCTATAGTTCCTAGCACATAGTCATTCTCACAAAATGTACATGATAAATTGCTCTGCAGATCTGTGATCTATTATGGATATCCTTTGTACTCACTTCCCCCATTAGTTTTTGACCATCCCTGTGAACAACTTCGGTCTACTTTCCATAGGACAGCTTTTTTTTCATTACAGGTAGTTACTAACTAATAATAAAAGAAAAAAGGTTGCTTGTAAAAGAAAAAAAATTCTTGATTATAGCCATTCTACCTGGGGTGAGGTGATATCTCAATGTTGCTTTGATTTGCATTACTTTTATGGCTAGAGAGGTTGAGCATTTATTCATGTGACTATTGGCCATCCTTCTTTCATCTTCAGAGAAGTTTCTCTGTAAGTTTTTAGCCCACTTATTTATTGGGTAGTTGTTTCTTTGAAGATTTGTTGTTGGGGGATTTAATTTGTTGATATCCAGGTAGACTTTAGATATGAGACCCTTGTCTGTTGTATGGTTAGTGAAGATTTTCTTCCAATCCGAGGACATTCTATTGATCTTGCTAGCTATGTCCTTTGCCATGCAGAAGCTCTGCAATTTCATGCAATCCCATTTGCCCATTTTCTTTGATTTGTTGTGTTTCTGGGACTCTATTAAGGAAATTTTGGCTTGTGCCAAGGAGACCTAGGGTTTCTCCTTTTCCATCCTGTAATGTTTTCAGAGTGTCTGATTTGACTCCAAGGTATTTGATCAATTTGGAGTTGATTCTGGTGCAGAGTGATATATAAGGATCTAACTATTTTTCTGCAAGTAGTTAACCAATTTTTCCAGCACCATCTACTGAAGAGGCTGTTAGATGTTGGAGGAGATGTGGACAGAAGGGAACCTTACTGCATTGTTGGTGGGAGAGTAACCTTGTTCAACCATGTTGAAAAGCAGTATGGAGGTTCCTCAAAAGACTCTACATAGATCTCCCCTATGACCCAGCAATCTCACTTTTGGGCGTTTCACCAAATGATCACAAATAAGACCACACTAAAGCTACCAGCACAACTATATTTATTGCAGCATTATTTACCATAGCTAAGACATGAAACCAACCCAGATGCCCCTCAGTAGATAAATAGATCAAGAGAATGTGGTATATACACACAATGGAATTCTATGCCTCCATCAGAAAAAATGACATTGCCCCATTTGTTAGGAAATGGAAAGGCTAGGAAAAAATTCTATTAAGTGAAGTAAGCCAAGCCCAAAGAAACATAGGTTTCATGGTTAACCTTATTTGCAACAACTAGTATATGTCTGAGTCAAGCAGAAAAGGTCAGATAGGTTGATGTTAGGGACATGAACCCTAAGATATGTATTCAAATGTTTTTAATGCGATTTTTTCTAACATATTTAAAGATTATTTCTTTGTTGCTTTGTATGTCCCTCCCCCACGGTATAACCCCTGCTTTCACTGTATTTGATGTTGGTATAATTTGTAGGGGGTGGGTGGGAAATAACAATTCGTTTAAATAAGGATACGGGTGGACCCATTGCAACACTAATATGTACAAGTACTTATGTCGAAAAACGAACTTTACTACTTTGGTTGGGGGGAGTATTTGATATGGGGGACAAGGAGGATTGGAAGTTCTGGGAAGGAGAAACAAAGGAGGACGCTACAATGCTTGATAAGAAATGTACTCATTATCTTGTCCATGTAATTACAACCCCTCTGTACAGTATTTTCACAATAAAAAAGAAAAAATAATAAAAAGAACAAAATTTTTAAAAATATATAAAATAATCTTGTAGAAGATTAAAAAAATAAAAGAAAAATAATTTTAGGTCACAGGTTAAAGTATCTTATCCCATTCCAATGAGTCCTATGAGATAAAATTTATAGTAGAAGTAAAAGTGAAAAGGAACTCCTAGATATGTTATTTTACCATTTAGAATGGCAAAGAATAATATCATGTCACTGTCATAACTCTTAAAGAATGCAAGGTTAACCGATGGTTGCTTTCATGTTCCCACAAAACCAGTAGATCCTGAAGCATAATAGTAGCCCAGCAGAAATTCTAAGTAGCAGACATGGGGCATGGAAGAGAAAGAGAGGAAATGAGACAGAGTGAAAGAGAGAGAGAAATATCATAATATTGAAAGTGAATAATAGATAAACAGGAGCTGCATGAGAATATTCATACTGCTATCTTTAGACTCTAATGTGTACATTTGCAGGTATTTGATATTTGTAATCCATCAACATGAAATATAAAGTTATGTTGATAAAAATAAAAGTGACTCAGAAGAAATTATAAATGCAAAAACAATCTTCACAGCAGCAAACTCTCAGAGATATTTCATGACTTTGAAAAGGATAAAGTGGCTGAAGTTACTATAAATTTAGAAGTACAACAATTCACAAAAATAGAAAAAGATATTTATATATTTCCTTATATAACCCAAAGCAAAAGGAAAATGTTGTTTAGATGATTTTTTTAAAAACACAGTCTCTCAAGTGCTAAGAAGTTGGCTCAGTGGTAGAGTGCTTGCCTTTCATGCATGAGGCCCTGGGTTTGATTCCTCAGCACCACATAAGTAGAAAATGATGGAAATGGTGCTGTGCCTCAAGTGTTAGCGCTAGCCTTGCCTGAGGAACAGCACTCAGGCCCCAGAGTTCAAGCCCCATGATCAACAACGTCAAAATAAAACAAAACAAAACAAAACACAGTCTCTCACATTTGTGGCCTCAACTCTGTAATACTGTTGCTTCAACCTAGGGCTAAGATTTTAGTTGTGGACATGTATCAACTCTCCTGATTCAGACTCTACTTGATCATTTTTTAATAAATATTTTGTTCTTAATTTTCCTAGTTGTAAATTCACATGCACCTATAAAAAAATGTTTTGACCACCCCAGTAACCTTCTCAAAGTACCTCCTAATGATGATTAACAAAAAGTTGTATTATATAACAACAAGTAAAACAATGCTACAAAGAAAACCAATAATTAAATAATGATTAATAAAATAAAAAACAAAACAATTACCAGTGTTTTTAGTATTTGAAGTGCACTACATATTAGATTTTACTATTTTCTCATATTCCTGTACATTTTAAACCGCCTAAGATTATGATGTTCAACAAGATTTTTATAGGCTATGAATAGTCTTCAAAGTTACACACTAAGGTTATTATTTATGGCTCACCTCAATATTTGTTTATGGCTTATATCATCTCTTGTTCCTCGCTAAAATATAAAGTAAGGAATCCCTAAATTTTAACAAGAACTGTGTAGTTAGCAAGTCTTAACCCTTCATTCTGCTTCTTTACACAAAGACTTTGCAACTTCTCATTAACAAAATTTCTATAAATTCTGAAATGTACATACTTAGCACTATATGTCTGCTAACATAAATCTTAAATACATTATAGAAAATTTGATACCTGCCAAACAGTCCTAATTTTGGCATATTTAAGCAAATTCCTAAAATTAAATAGATATAAAACACTAAAATTTTTAACAACCCTTAACACTTGCTGCTGTGTTCATTATGACATGTGCCATGTATAGAACAATTGAATTATTTCCCCTACACATCTCTTGAACCGCAAATATCTGGAATTATTTTGTTTTTGACATGTCCATCTTGACATTATTCTTAAATGTGTGCTTATGTAAGAAGTACATGGTTCTAAAATTTCAAAATTCTTCTAAACTTACTTTTTGTTGAATTGCCTAGTTTAAGAAAATCAATTACACTTTATATATAAAAAATATTCTGTGCTCAATTCAGCATCACATAAACTAACATTGTAATGATACTGAGAAGATTAGCATGGCCCCTGTGCAAGGATGACAGGCAAATTCCTGAAGCATTCCATAGTTTTACAATAGATGCTGGAGGGGATGTGGACAGAAGCGAACCTTACTGCATTCTTGGTGGGAGTGTAAACTTTTTCAACCATTTTGGAAATTAGTATGGAGGTTCCTCAAATGACTCCACATAGATCTCCCCTATGATCCACAAATCCCACTTTGGGGCATTTACCCAAATGATCACAAACAAGACCATACTAAAACTATCAGCACAACTACTACAATTATTGCAGCATTATTTAAGATAACTAAGATATGGAACCAACCCCGATGCTCCTCAGCAGAAGAATGGATCAAGAGGATGTGGTTTATATAAACAATGGAATTCTATGCCTCCATCAGAAAGAATGGCATCACCCAATTTGTTAGAAATTGGAAAGATATGGAAAAAACATTAAGTGAAGTAAGCCAAATCCAAAAGAACACAGGTCCCATGGTTTTCTTAATTTTCAATAACTAATATATGTATAGTATAAGCAGAAAAGGTCAAAAGGTATGTCCATATGACCAGATAACATAATGTTCCGGGAAATGAAACCCAAGATAGGGATACAAGAATTTTTCTCCTTTTTGCTATTGTTTCTAATGTACTTATAATGTGCAATGTGATTTTTTGTGTCTTTTTATAGGTTCCTCCCCATGCTATAACAAATGTTTTCACTGTATTTGAAGTTGGTGCGCCTATATCTTGTATATATGCTCTTCTAATTTGGGGAGAGGAAGGAAAAAATCAAAATGCCTAAATAGGGATACAGGTTGACCCATTGTAACAATGAGATGCACAAGACACTATGCTGAAAAATGAATGTTACAATTTAGGCAGGGGAAGGGGGGAGGGCAGTGCACTTGTGGAGGTGCGAGGGAAGGAATGGTAGGGGAAAAATAAAGGAGGAGGTAACAATGCTTGTTAGGAATTGTTCTCATTACCTAGCTCATGTAAATATGACCCCTGTGTACAGTATTTTTACAATAAAAAGTATAAAACTTTTCTAAGAGGGAGGAGTTTATTTCCTTTCTTTTGCTTATATAATATTGTTAACAAAGAAATTAATGCAAAACACTGATATGAAGATATTTAGAATGGATGTATGTGTGTATGTGTGTGTGTGCATGCGCGCGCAAGTAGCATGCGTGTACAGGAAATTGCATTTCTGTTGGCATGCTCAGAATTTGAAATCGCAGCTTCAAGGTCTTGCTAGGCCTTTCCTCTCTAGATTGGTGAGCTACTATATAAGCTACATCTTCATTCTTGGCCCTATGCTAGTTCAATAAATTTTTGAAAAATTATCTCATGAATTTATTTTGCCTTGATTGGGTTCCAACTGTTATCCACAGATCTCGGGCTCCTGAGTAGATGTCTGGAGGAGTTAGGATTACAGGTGCGACCATCCAGCACAAGGTTTTCAGAATAATTTCAAAAGTAGAAGAAAATTTACTTCACAGGGTCCTGTTTTATCATCTCCTACTTTGAAAGCATTTTGGGTGATTGTATATGAATTTTTTAGGTTTTTGATTCTTAAAAGTCAGTTAATGATAATATTTAAAAGTTTTAGTACTTTTTAAAAAGGAAACTGGAAGTTTCCTCAATTTATAAGCTCAACTCTACATGATAACCCAATCTCACCAACACAGTCTGTGTTGAAGACAAAATGTAACAGAAAACAATCACCATGGACATTAATTGCTATGCTATTATTTCTTGGACAATATGAATATTGAATTGAGAGTGTAAGAGAATGGAGAGATTTTACCTACCTTTTGTGTACTGCTAAAAGGCTTTTGGAAACTTTGCCTCATTTCCTTTCTCACTGTATGTCTTTGGGTCATCTACTTAAGGCATTTAATTACAATTTTTCCCAACACTAAAATGGTAATAACATTAGCATTATAACAAATATTATCTTAAGAATTAAGGGAAATAAAACTTGTGAAGTACTTAACCTAAACTTCTGTGAAGGAGCTTTGAGTTTAGCCAGCAGTTTTTTTTAAATACTAAATAGAATGCAATAAGCATTACAAAAACCATTAAATGTAGTGAGAAACCAGAAGTAATGTTATCTATTGACCATGTTCTGCTTCCAAGGAAACCAGGGTGATAACTTCTTATTCTGTAAATCAAACTGGTTATCTTATATCTTACGTCTTGGTAGTGTAAAAGTATCAGGGAAAGAATAATGAATGAATGTTGTAGACTGAGGTGAAGTCCATATGAAAATGTGAAAAACTGATAAAACATAAAACTACCTTCGCGATATGTTGTGGTTTACATTTTAAGGAAGACCTAGAAGAATGAATTCTCTTTTTGATATCCTAGCATAGTTCCTTAGAAGTAGGAACTCTTTCTTCCTTCTTGTAGAGGCATCATCAGATGAGAGGAACTGTATTTTTTTTGTTTGCTTCCTTCCATTTATTCTTCAGTTTGAAATCTGAACTACTTGAAACTGAAAGAGAGCAAGGGAAATTAGACACATAGACTTTGGAAAGTCCAATTAACATAAAATAAATAAAATGCATATAGCCTTGTTAAAGGACTAAATAAATTGAATTATATGGTCTCAAGCATTAACAGAAAATGATTTAAGCAATATCATTTTATTGAAAATTGAAAAATGTTAGGAGTGGCTTAATATTTTTCTATCTACTACCTTGAATTAATTATTGATTTTGTATAGAGAGATTAAAGATGAGATTAACAAGAAACTTGATTAAAATTGGACAAAAGTTCTGAATAGACATCTTTTCCATAAAGCCCTGAAAATCGCCAGTGAGCTAACAAAGTTGTGTTTAATACAACTTCTATGCTGGCTTAATGGTTTGTGAACTGAAATAATTAGAGAAATGTAATTCAAAATTACTATGATAAGGAGTTCCGGGAAGATGGCGGAGGAGAAGCTGGAGGCTAAACAAGCTCTCGCAGAGAAAAGAGTTTTATTTTATTTTTTTAAAATTTAATTTTTTTTTGTGAACATACTGTACAGAGGTGTTACAATTACATGGGCAGGATAATGCGTACATTTCTTATCAAGCATTGCAGCCTCCTCCTTTGTTTACCCTTCACATCCCTTCCCAATCTCCCCCCTACCCCCCCACCCATTCCTCCCCCCTCCCCCCCACACCAACGTTGTAAAGCTCATTTTCTACATGACAACTTGTACTTCTCATTGTTGCAAGAGGTCCACCTGTATCCTTAAACGACTTGTTTTTCCCCATCTCCTCCACAAGTTATACTGACATAAAATATAGTGAAAGCAGGGGTTATACTGCGGGGGAGGGACATACAAAGCAACAAAGAGATAATCTTATAAATGCATTAGAAACAAATGCATGAAATAAAAAAGTATTAAAATACATATCTAAGGGTTCATTTTCCTAACGTCACATTATCTGACCTTTTCCGCTTGACTCATACATATACTACATATTGCAAATAAGGGAAACCATGGGACCTATGTTTCATTGGGCCTGGCTTACTTCACTTAATATAATTTTTTCCAAGTTTTTCCATTTCCTAACAAATGGGGCAATGTTATTCTATCTGATGGAGGCCTAGAATTCCATTGTGTATATACCACATTTTCTTGATCCATTCATCTACTGAGGAGCATCTGGGTTGGTTCCATATCTTAGCTATGGTAAATAATGCTGGAATAAACATAGTTGTGCTGTTAGCTTTAGTGTGGTCTTGTTTGTAAACATTTGGGTAAATGCCCAAAAGTGGAATTGCTGGGTCATAGGGGAGGTCTATGTGAAGTCTTTTCACGAACCTCCATACTGATTTCCAAAGTAGTTGAACAAGTTTACACTCCCACCAACAATGCATTAAGGTTCCCTTCTGTCCACATCCCCTCTTGCATCTGTTGTTGTTAGAGTTCTTGATTATAGCCATTCTAACTGGGATGAGGTGGTATCTCAATGTTGTTTTGATTTGCATTTCTTTTATGTCTAGGGAGATTGAGCATTTTTCTTCCTGTGTCAATTGGCCATCCTTCTTTCTTCTTCAGAGAAGTTTTTCTTCAAGTCTTTAGCCCACTTATTTATTGGGCAGTTGTTTCTTTGAGGATTTGTTGTTGGGGGATTTAATTTTTTGAGTTCCAAGTATATTTTAGATATGAGACCCTTGTCTGTTGTATGGCTAGTGAAGATCTTCTCCCAATCCGTACGCTTTCTGTTGATCTTGCTAGCTATGTCCTTTGCCATGCAGAAGTTCTGCAACTTCATGCAATCCCATTTGTCCAACCTTTCTTTCTGGGAAGATGGCGGAGGAGAAGCTGTAATCTAAACAAGCTCTCGCATAGAAAGCAGTTTTAGAGTTCCAGTGAACAGTCCTAAGCCAGAGAATCACACCAAGTGTGCCATCACAGGACAGAGAGTCAGGCCAGAGAGAGAAAGGAATTTTAGAGCTCCAGCGAACAGACTTAAGCCAGAGAATCACACCAAGTGTACCATCATAGTGCAGAGAGTTAGGCCAGAGAGGGAAAATCCAGGCAAGGAGACAGATCTGAGCACTTGCTAGCAGCCGCCACTGCGGGCTACAGTGGTGGTGGAGGTGGCAATAGCCGCCATACCTGCAACACAGAGAGTCCAGGACAAAGGAGCCAGACATGGCATGTGAGTGTATTCTACTGAACACCAACAAGAACCGACAAGGAGCAGACATCTTCATCCTGCAGTTCACAGACCAGAGATGATCTAGGAACAAAAATGCAGTGTGAGTAGAAGCCTAACTTCCTCACTCCTTCTCAGGGAGCAGAGGAGGGAAGTCCACCCCTCCCCGCCATTACAGGAGATCTCCATGTTTGATACTGACAAAGCTTGGCTGACCTGCTAGCTCAAACACAGGCCTTGGAAGAAAACTAGAGTCATATAGCAGGTCACAAGATCCTAAAGTGACATGCCAAACTCAGCTCCATCCAGGGAAAAGTCACCCAGCTCGGGCCGCCAGCCCCAGGAGTGGGTTTCTTCACTGGGTAATCAGAGCCAGAGGCTGTCCCTCTCTTTAGCAGCATGGACAATCCATTGAAATTCAGTAAACATAAACCCTGAGAGTGGCTCCAGGCTGGGCTCTGTGAGTCTCTCACAAAGTCTCCTCAGGGAAAAGCTACTGTTTGCTAAAAGGCCTCAACTCTACCCAGAACCTAGCCTCATCAGAGCATCTACAAACATGAGGAAAAAGCCATCTCCCTCTTTTGTGATACTCAAAGCAGATCTCCCTCCCATTGAACTAGCCAGGGGAGAGGATCACAAAATCCTTTGTACAGCATAGCATTTTTCTGCCTGTTCAAACAAACTGCTTAAGAAACCAACTAAGCCACAGGAAAATCAAATACCACAAGCAGACCAGAGACTCCAACAAGAGGCTGGTTATGGACACAAGGGATATAAAAGATCTTCCCACCACTCCCAAAAAAATCAAAGAACTTGTTTTTTTCTCTGTTTCTTCTTCTTCTTCTTCTTTTTTTTTTTTTGGTACCTTTCATAAAAATATTTTTCTTCTAAAACTTTTTTTTTAATTTTTAATTTTTACCATTTTGAAAAAAAAATTCTATACTAGTAACTTTTTTCTCTTCCTCTTATAATTTTTATTTTAGGAGTATATGTGTGTGTGCATTTTTCTTTCTTTTTTGTTCTTTCTTTTCAAAAAATATTTTTGTTTTTTGTTTAGCTCTACTGAATGTCTGATTTTTTTTCTTTTTTGCTCATTTTTTTCACCTTTTCTGCTCTTTTGCTCTTCTTTGTGTGACTTAATTGTTGTTCTGCACATCCTCAGATATACCCATAGTCGATTATTAGACTTTATCCCCCATTGTGTACACATTTAATCCACAAATTTATTACTCAATTCAAAGCCTCTTAGACTTAAATTCCTAGCAGTATTACCTCTTTATACCTATATAATATTTTAAGTATTTTTATTTTTAAGGTTTTCATGTCTCCTTTATATCCCTCCCGTTCTCTCATTATACCCACGTTCTTCTCTGAATATTTCATTTTCAATCTACATATTTTTAATCATTACACTTTTTATTTTTTTAATTTTTGCTTTTCTATTTTTTCTTGTCTCTTTTTTCTCTTTCTCTTTCTTCTTTTTTTCTCTCTCTACTTTTATCCTATCCTACCTCTTTCCCACTTTGCTATTAGGACTTAGTTAAGTAAACTCTCCCTGGTCCTTCCCATATTTCTCTTTTCCTATTTTTACCCACATGTCTCCCTAAAACTAATAATTTCTGGTTTTCCAAATTCTACTTTGCGGTTTGTAGCCCATTATTATATAGTTGTTTGATGTTGAATAGGTATATCTGTTGAACTAGACTGTATCTGCAGACTTTTGATTGTGGATCTACAGACTTTGGTTGATGCTTGCCTTAAGATAGTGTTCTAGCACAAAACTGGTGTTACTTTCATCCCAAATGGGCAGAGTAAGCCGAAAAAACACAAGAAAAATGGCAAGTCCGGGTAGCTCAAATCCCACTCATGACAATCATGAGACAGGACAGATAATGAATAATCCAGAGAAGAGTTCACAAATAGCTCTACAAACACTACTGGCAAACATGGTAAATGAAAAGATGGAAAACATACAAAAGGACTCTGTATGAGAGTGATAGAGAGAGAGAGGAGGCAAACGAAAGGTCAATACTGGAAAAGATTGAAAACATACAAAGGAATCTATATGAGCAAGATAAGGAGAGGGAGGAGGAAAACCAAAGGTTAATACCGGAATATCATGAGCGTGAGGAAGCTACTCTAAAACTGATACAGGAATTGCATGAGCAGCATGAGGACACTCAAAGAGAAAGGCAGAAATAGCGTGAGCAGGCTGAGAACACACAAAGAGAACTTCACGAATGGCATGAAAGTGAGGAAGCTAAGCAAAGAGTAATAAAGGAATTGAGAGAGCAGGATGAGAATACACAAAGATCACTAAAGGCATTCATGGAATCCATTAAGGAAGAGCTGAAGGATTTCAGGGAGACCAAGGAAACCATAAACAATCACCAAAGTGATTTGAGAATAAATACTGAACACCAAATTAAGGAAGTAAAGAAGTCCATACAAGATCTAAAACAAAGCTTCAACGAAGAATTTGAAGCCATCAAAGCTGACCAATTAGAAGGAAAAGAAATGAAAAACCAAGCAGAAAGCCTTGAGAGCAGGTTAGACCATGCAGAAGATCGAATCTCAGGGAATGAAGACAGCCTAGATATTATAGAGAAAGAACATACAACCATCCAAGACAAGGCCAAGAAATATGTTAGATCTATCCAACACTTGGAAGACACCATCAGAAGGCCTAATCTAAGGATAATGGGTGTAGAGGAGCACCTAGAAACAGAAGTTAATGGTCTAGGAAATTTGTTTAACAGGATCCTAGCAGAGAACATCCCAAACATACAAAAAGATATGCCTATTCAGATACAAGAAGCTTTTAGAACCCCAAATAGACCGGACCAGAATCTGACATTCCACCATCACATTATAATCCACATAGGATCAACTCAGAACAAGGAAAAGATCCTTAAAGCTGTCAGGAAGAAAAGGTTAATCACCTATAAAGGGAAACCAATTAGAATCACCTCAGATTTCTCAGCAGAGACAATCAAAGCAAAAAGAGCCTGGAATGATGTATGCCATGCCCTAAAAACAAACAACTATCAACCAAGAATACTGTACCCAGCTAAACTCTCCTTCATAACTGAAGGCCAAATAAAAACCTTCCATAGAAAAAAAAAATTGAAACAATACATCTCCACCAAACCAGCCCTACAAAAGATTCTTAAAGATGTCCTACACATAGAAAACCAACAAGACCAAAATTAAGGCCAAGAAACTGCACCCAAAATGAGAAACAAAGAAGGATAAGAAGAACCCAGTTTTAGCTGCCCCCAAGAAGGTGGATAACATGGCAGGAACTCCCAAATACCTCTCAGTCCTTTCTCTTAACTTTAAAGGACTGAACTCTCCAATTAAGCGACATAGACTGTCTAGTTGGATAAAAAAAACAAGAGTCTTCTATCTGCTGCCTTCAGGAGTCACATCTTGCCCGTAAAAACAATGTTAAAGGTTGGAACAAAATCTACCAAGCAAAAGGCCCCCATAAACAGGCGGGAGTTGGAATCCTAATATCAGATTAAATAGACTTGAAATTAAAATTCGTAAGAAGAGATAAAGAAGGTCGCTACATACTAATTAAGGGATCTCTCTTTCAGGAGGATATTACAATTCTGAATATCTGCTCGACAAACAATTGAGCACCCAAATTTATCAAAGAAACACTACTTTCCCTCAAATCCCATATAGATCCAAAGACATTAATTTTTGAGTATTTTAACACACCACTCACCCCACTAGATAGATCAACTCGGCAAAAACTCAAGAGAGAGACAGCAGATCTAAGCAGCTGCATAGATCAACTAGACTTAACAGACATCTACCGAACATTTCACACAGCAGCATCAGAATACATGTTTTTCTCAGCAGCACATGGAACGTATTCTAAAATAGACCACATTTTAGGCCACAAAGCAAACTTGTCTAAATTCAGAAACATTGAAGTTATACCTTGCATTCTCTCTCACCAAAAGGGAATAAAATTAGAACTCAACACGAAAAGCCACCAAAGAAAGTCCGGTATCACATGGAGGCTGAACAACACACTGCTGAATCATGAGTGGGTCATGGAAGAGATTAGAAAGGAAATTCATGCTATTCAACAAAAATGAACACACAAACTACCAGCTCCTCTGGGACACAGCAAAGGCAGTACTCAGAGGCAAGTTATAGCTCTGAGCTCCTACATCAACAAATTGGAGAGATCTGATACAAACAATTTAATGACACATCTAAACCTCCTTGAAAAAGAGCAGCAAGATAAACCCCAATCCAGTAGGCGGAAAGAAATAATTAAAATTAAATCAGAATTAAATGAATTAGAATCCAAAAAAACTATAGAAAGAATCAACAAAACAAAGAGTTGGTTCTTCGAAAAACTTAACAAAATTGACAGACCCTTAGCAAATCTTATCAGAATAAGAAGAGAACACACCCAAATTAATAAACTCAGAGATGAGAATGGAAACATCACCACAGAAACAACCAAGATTCAGAACATTATAAGGGAATACTTCTCAAAACTTTATGCTAATAAGTTTGAGAACTTGACAGAAATGGACCTTTTTCTAGCAAATATTGACATGCCAAAACTAAACCAAGACGAGTTAAACCATCTTAACAGGCCCATATCAAGCATTGAAATAGAAACAGCAATAAGAGACCTCCCAGCTAAGAAAAGTCCAGGACCAGATGCTTTTACAGCGGAATTTTACAAGGCCTTCAAAGCAGAGCTCACACCAATACTCCTCCAACTCGTCAATGAAATTGAAAGAGAAAGCTCACTACCGAACACATTCTATGAATCCATTATAACCCTCATCCCAAAACCAGGCAGGGACTCATCAAAGAAAGAGAACTATAGACCCATTTCTTTGATGATCATTGATGCACATGGTTATCTCAATAGATGCAGAAAAAGCATTCGACAAGATCCAACACCCCTTCATGATGAAAGTTTTGGAAAAATTAGGCATCCATGGATCATTCCTCAATACAATAGAGGCTATATATGACAACCCTACAGCCAGCATTATACTTAATGGTGAAAAAATAAAACCATTTCCTCTTAACTCAGGAACAAGACAAGGATGTCCATTCTCTCCACTTCTCCTCAATCTAGTATTAGAATGCCTAGCTACAGCAATAAGACAAGATGCAGACATAAAGGGGATCCAAATAGGGAAAGAAGAAATAAAACTCTCCCTCTTTGCAGATGACATGATCTTGTATTTAAAGAATCCCATAGACTCCACTCCCAAATTACTCAAGCTGATTCAAAACTTTGGCAAAATAGCAGGTTATAAAATTAACCCCCAAAAATCAATGGCTTTTCTGTATGCCAACAATGAGAAAAGTGTGGCTGCAATTAGGAAAGCAACTCGATTTGTAATAACCCCACAAAAAATAAAATACCTAGGAATTAACTTAACCAAAGAAGTGAAGGACCTCTATGATGAAAACTTTAAAATCTTGAAAAAGGAAATCAACACAGAACTTAAAAAATGGCAAAACCTCCCATGCTCCTGGATTGGAAAGATTAACATCGTGAAAATGGCAATACTTCCCAAGGCTATCTACAAATTCAACGCAATACCTATCAAAATTCTAACCTCATTCTTCAAGGAAATAGATGAGGCAATCCAAAAATTCATATGGAACAACAAAAGACCCTGAATAGCAAAAACGCTCCTCAACGGAAAGAACACTGCTGGAGGAATATCAATACCAAATTTCAAACTCTACTATAAAGCCATAGTAATCAAAACAGCCTGATATTGGCATAAGAACAGACCTCATTACCAATGGAATAGAATTGAAAACCCAGAAATGAACCCACAGATCTATAGCCATCTAATTTTTGATAAGGGAGCTAAAACAATAGAATGGAAGAAAGACAGCCTTTTCAGTAAATGGTGTTGGCAAAATTGGTTAACTAGATGTACAAAACTAAAGCTAGATCCTTATATATCAAACTGCACAAGAATCAACTTCAAATGGATCAAAGACCTTGAAGTCAAAGCAGACACTCTGAAAACATTACAGGATGGAATAGGAGAAACCCTAGGTCTCTTTGGCTCAGGCCGAAATTTTCTGAATAGAGACCCAGAAACACAACAAATCAAAGAAAGATTGGACAAATGGGATTGCATAAAGTTGCAGAGCTTCTTCATGGCAGAGGACATAGCTAGCAAGATCAATAGAAAGCCCACGGATTGGGAGAAGATCTTTACTAGCCATACAATGGACAAGGGTCTCATATCTAAAATATACTAGGAACTCAAAAAATTAAATCCCCCAACAACAAATCCTCAAAGAAACAACTGCCCAATAAATAAGTGGGCTAAAGACTTAAAGAGAAATTTCTCTGAAGAAGAAAGAAGGATGGCCAATAGACACACGAAGAAATGCTCAACATCCCTAGCCATAAAAGAAATGCAAATCAAAGCAACTTTGAGATACCACCTCACTCCAGTTAGAATGGCAAAAATCAAGAACTCTAACAACAACAGATGCTGGAGGGGATGTGGACAGAAGGGAACCTTACTTCATTGTTGGTGGGAATGTAAACTTGTTCAACCACTTTGGAAAGTAGTATGGAGGTTCCTCAAAAGACTCCACATAGAGCTCCCCTATGGCCCATTAATCCCACTTTGGGGCATTTACTCAAATGTTTACAAACAAGACCACACTAAAGCTACCAGCACAACTATGTTTATTGCAGCATTATTTACCCTAGCTAAGATGTGGAACCAACCCAGATGCCCTTCAGTAGATGAATGGATCAAGATAATGTGATATATATACACAATGGAATTCTATGCCTCCATCAGAAAGAATGACATTGCCCCATTTGTTAGGAAATGGAAAGGCTTGGAAAAATTATATTAAGGTAATTAAGCCAAGCCCAAAGAAACACAGGTCCCATGGTTTCCCTTATTTGCAATATCTAGTATATGTCTGAGTCAAGCAGAAAAGGTCAGATAAGGTTATGTTAGGAAAATGAACCCTAAGATATGTATTCAAATGTTTTTTTTCTGTCATGCATTTGGTTCTAACACATTTATAAGATTATTTCTTTGTTGCTTTGTATGTCTCTCCCCAACAGTATAACCCCTGCTTTCACTGTATTTGATGTCGGTATAATTTGTGGAGGGGAAGGGGAAAAACAAGTCGTTTCAATAAGGATATAGGTGGATCCGTTGCAACAATGAGATGTACAAATTGTCATGTCAAAAACGAACTTTACAACTTTGGGGGGGGGTATTGGGGGGGTGGGGTGAGGCTGGGAAGGGATTGGAAGGGAAACAAAGGAGGAGGCTACAATGCTTGATAAGAAATATACTCATTATCTTTCCCATGTAATTGTAACTCCTCTGTACAGTATTTTCACAATAAAAAATAAAAATTTAAAAAACAAAAACAAGACAGAAGACCAAATTCCAGAAATGCGTATTTTCTTAGAGGTCATCTTAATCAATTATCAATGGAAATCTTTGAATTCTTAAATATTTGACCACATGTGGGAGATGGTTGAAGAGAAAGAAAATGTCACCACTCTGTTAGGAGTTCCAATATCACAATATGAATTAATCAAGCACAAATTTGTAAGAAAAAGGGAAAACAATTATTCCCACTGAGGGATTCGTTTGTTTTGCTGTAACAGTTCTTGATTTAGGTGCTAGCAATTACCATTCAATTGATCCAGTCCCACAGCTGAGTTGATATTGACTGCAGTATTCCCACATGAAGGAAAAGAAGAAATTTACAAAAGTCTGATGAATTGAGTTGAAAGTGTTGTAATAGGGATATCTGAGATTTAGACACAGATGAAGAGGTGGATTTTCTTTTCTAAAAATCTCCCATTTTTAGTCTGGTGCCAGTGGCTCACAGCTGTAATCCTAGCTGCTGAGGAAGCTGAGATCTGAGGATGGTGGTTCAAATCCAGCCTGGGCAGGAACATCCCTGAGACTCTTATCTCATTTAACCACCAGAAAACCAGAAGTGGCACTGTTGCTCGAGAGGTAGAGCACTCAACTTGAGTTGAATAGCTGAGGGACAGTGCCCAAGCCCAGGTTTCAAGCCACTCGACCACAACTACAAAAATCCCCCCTTTCTTGGACTGCCTACATTTTATCCTAACATTCAACAAATAAGCCATTTTATCACCCACTACCTTTAAGTCCTAACCTAGATACTGAAAATAAAATGATTTGGTATCTTTTGTCAAAAGATTCATATTTGAGGAAACAAATACCATTAGTAGTAACTTTTTTTCCAGTCCTTGAACTCTGGGCCTGGGCCCTGAACATGGGTATGCTGGTAGCTTTCATGCGAGCTTGTTGTTATTTTTTGGATTACTGCCGTTGAGGGAATTACTGGATCTTAAGGGAGATCTACATTTAGTCTTTTCGGGAAATTCCGTACTGCATTCCAGAGTGGTTGAACAAGTTTAATTTCCACCAATAGTGTAATAGAGTTCCCAATTGGCTACATCCATGCCAGCATTTGCTATTGTTAGTTTTCTTGATAATGGCCACTCTAACTGGGATGAGGTAGAATCTGTCTTGTTTACTTGTAGAATTGTGGGCACCTTCTAGCTATCATAAATGAATGAATCCATGAAACCTATATTGTTCTGAGCCTGCATTCCTTTCTCTTTTCTTTTAGTATAATTTTTTCAAGCCTTTCAGTTTCCTTAATACTGGTGAAAAGTCATCCTTTCTCACGGGGAATGGAATTCCAGTGTGTGTGTTTGTGTGTGTGTGTGTGTGTGTGTGTGTGTGTGTGTGTGTGTGTGTGTATGTGTGTGTGTATGATGACTATAGGCCCATGAGTTTATTTGTAAGCCTTCTGTTTTATGTGTAATTTTGTAATTCCATATTAAATTTTGGTTACTTTCTCTACTGCATTGAAGTATATTTTTGGGATTTTCATGTGTATTGCATTGGCAATTATTTGGGGACAATATTGCATTTTTCTCCATGTTAACTCTTCCAACCTGGAGCATTGAAAGACTTTCCATTTCCTTGAATCTCCTTCAATTTCCCTTTTTATATTTTTAAAGTTTTCACAGTAGAGGCCCTTCACATTTTTAGGTAAATTAATTAATTCCTTGTTTTGTTGTTATTGTTGTTGTTTTGTTTAGATTTTATTTTATTTTGAGACTAATACATATGAGGTTGTTTTTTGGATTTCAGCATGGATCTTCCCATTGTTGGTAACACAGAAATAATACTGATTCTTGTGGTTTTGATACCCTGCTACATTACTGAAAGTTAGCATCACCTTTACTAACTTGAGGGAGGAAGCTATAGGGTCCTTTAAATACAGGATCATTACTTATGAGAAAAGGTATAGTTTTACTTCCCCTATTTGGATCTCCTTTATGTTTTTCTCTTGCCTATTGTTCTTGCTAGAAAGTCCACAACCATTTTAAAGAGTAGTAGAGAGAGTGGACATCCTTGTCTCATTCCTGATTTTAATGTCTTCATGCTTCCACCATTTGGTAAATGCTAATTATCTCTGTCACATACATACTGAGGAATGTTCCATGTATTCCTAGTTTCTCAGACCTTTTAATCATAAAGGGCTATTGGAGGTTCTTAAAAGCTATTTCTACATCCATGTAGACGATTATGTATTTCTTGTCCTTGCTTCTGCTGATGGTTTGTATTATGTTTATTGACAAGAATATTGAATCCAATTTTATCCTAGGATGAATCCTATTTGATCGTACCATATGATTTTTTTTTGTTAATTGCTGAAATTGTTTGGTGAGAATTTTATTAAAAAGCATCAATGCTTACCAAAGAGTTGGGTTAATAGTTCTCTTTCTTTGGTGATTCCCTATGTGATTTGGGAAAGAGTCTAATTCTAGCTTCAAAGAATGTGTTTGATAATTCCATTTTCCATTCTATTCCATTGAAGAGATAGGTCTGAGTATTGTAAGTTCTTTTCAGGCCTTAATTTCATGGTAAATTAATTCAGTCCTAGATTTTTCTGGAATGGATAGTGGTTTATTGCATTTCATTTTCAATACTTCTTAGGTGTAACTACTTGGTTCAGATTGTGTATAGGAAAGCATCAATTTCTCCAGGATTCTCCAGGCGATTGGCATAAGGTTTTCAAAGTACTCTCTTATAACATTCTCAATTTTGCTTATATCTGTTGTGTTGTCTTATTTTTACCTCTAATTTTCTCTCTTTGGGTGAGTTCTCTTATTGTTTTTGGTGGGATTTTATATTATGAAGGTGATATATAGAGAGATGGGTTACATTTACATAAGTAATGAGTATATTTTTAACAGTGCTATCCCTCCCTCAGTTTTTCCTGCTTCCCCCAACCCTGACATTCCCCTCCCCCAAAGTAGTGAAGTTCATTTCTAACATAGTGTCTACTGTATATCACTGGTGCTTTGGTTGATCTTTGTCCCACCATTTCTGTGATTTCCCTTCCCTTCCCCAAATCAGATTAACATGTATAAGACAAAGGGTTGAGAAAACAAAAACAGTTACTACAGAGAATAAACCAAAGGGTGAAAACTAAATAGAAATAAGTAAAAAGAGTTCACTATACAATCATCTTTTATCCATTTTTTGGAGCTCCTTTCGATAAGCATCATTTTTATATGGTGATATTCATATTGCTATTGAGCTATTGTAAATAGCCTAGACATATTCTAGTTTTTCCAAATGAGTGAAAACCTGTAGCCTATGATTCTTTGGGTCTGGCTTGTTTGACTTATTATGTTTTCCAAGTAGTTCCATTTCCTTACAAATGGGGCAATGTCATTCATTCTGATGAATAGTGTTTTGTTGTGAATATATACGACATTTTCTTGATCCATCATTGCTGGGTCATGGGGAGCTCTATTGAGGAACCTCTATATTTCTTTACAGAATATTTGAACAAATTTACATTTCCACCAGTAGTGTAATAATGTTCCTTTTTGGCCACATCCCCACAAGCCCAGTATGTTATTATTAGTTTTCTTCATAATGGTCATTCTAACTGGGGTGAAGTGAATTCTCAATGTTGCTTTGATTTGCATTTCTTTTATGGCTAGATGTTGCATATTTCTTCACGTGTCTCCTGGCCATGCATATTTCTTCTTCAGAGAAGTCTCTCTTTAAATCTTTAGCCCACTTATTAAGAGGGATGTTGGTTCTTTGAGAATTTGTTTTTTTGGGGGGGTTAACTTTTGGGGCTCTAAATATATTTGAGATATGAGGCCATTGTGTGTTGTAGAGAAAGTAAAGATCTCACAATCTGCTGGCTTTTTATCTATATACCTATATAAGTTCTCTTCTTAGTCAGATTTGGAAAGGGTCTCTCAAGTCTGTTAATTTATTTAAAAAACCAACCCTGATTTTTTGATTCTTTCCATGTTTTATTTTGTCTTTATTTAGTTATTTCTGATTTTTTTATTTGTTTCTGTGTACTGCTTTGTGTCTGAGTCTGTTCCTGTTTTCAAGGACCTTGAGGTGCATAATTAAAATATTCAATTGAGATTTCCCCAGTTGCTTGATGGACATCCTCAGAGCTATGTATTTTCCTTGAAATACTGCAAATACCAGAGGAGCTGGTAATTTGTGTGTTCATTTTTGTTAAATTCCAGAAACTTTCAGATTTCTTTTTTTTTTGGGGGGGGCGGTTGTGGGGCCTGAACTCTGAGCCTGGGTGCTGTCCCTCAGCTCTTCAGCTCAAGGCTAGCACTCTACCACTTGAGCCACAGTGCCACTCCCGGCTTTTTTTCTTTGTGCTTATGTGGTGCTGAGGAATCGAACTCAGGGCCTCATACATGCAAGGCAAGCACTCTACCACTAAGCCACCTTCTCAGCCCCTCAGATTTCTTTTCTAATACCTTCAGTGTCCCATTGTTCATTCAGCAACATGTTGTTCAGTCTTCATGGGTTTGACAATTTTTTATTTGCTTTAGCCATTTAATTCTAAGTTTGTTCTCTTATGATCTGACAAGATATGGGAATTCAATTAATTTTTCTTTGGACAGAATATCTGTGTGACATAGGATATGTTCTATTTTGGAAAATTTTCCATGAGCTGCTGTGAAGAATGTATATTCTGATGCTGAATGTATATTCTATACATGTCTGTTAGGACTAGGTGGTCAATGTAGTTATTTAGGTCTGCAGTTTCTTGGTTGAGTTTTTCCTTGGATGACAATGATTTGTTGAGATGTGTTTTTAGGTTAAGTAGTATTTGGTTGATGAAGTGGTATGCTCCAGGATTCAGGGTTTTGATATTTAGACTCTACATATCCTACTAATGTAGAGCTGCCATTATCAGTATGTAATGTCTCTTCTAACTAATTTTAATTTGAATTCTATTTTATCTTATGTTAGTAATTCTACTTCAGCCTGTTTAGGGTATCCTCTGCTAGAATTCTGTAATAAGTTTCCTATCCATTTTGTTTCCTGCTCCTCTCCTTGATACCTATCTTCCCCATGTTTTATCTTCTAACTGAATCTTGAAGTTCCTGCAAGATCGTTTCTTATTTCTTTGATTGGTTCTAAATGATTATCTCTTCTTTCCTATTAGACCTATTCAGTCTTTGATGCTTGAGATTATCTTCTATGTAATCTATTCTCTGTGGAGAGATTCTTCATAGTTTTTTATTTATCTGTCTTCAAAACGGTCACTTTATAAGGCTTTTATCTTTATTAAGGTTTTGTTTTTGGGCTTGTGTGGACTTTCTTTACATCTTTTCTTTGAATAGGGGGGTTGGGAGTTGGTCTTTTAACTGTGTCTTCTCTCATAAGTTTTAACTAGACATCTATTTTTTCCTAGGACTCCCTTGCCTTCTCAGAATTTACTTATATTTCTCTTTGTAGTCTCCCTGAATTATTTTGCTAATATTTGGTTGGTCTCATCTTGTTCACAAATTTCCTTGTAGAGGTTTTGTATCTTTTTGGTAATCACATTTTTCAGCACTATTTGTAATGTATTTTGAGAACTACTTTCTATGTCCTTGATTGCCTGTTGTAATGCCTGCTTATTTACTGTGTGAATTACACTACCTTGATATCACTTTTTTTTTGTATTTTTCTGATTTGAAGGATGTCTTGGCTTTCATTTAGAGCATCTATGATCTTAATATTTGACTCTCTATGTTCTTGGTTGATTTGCCAGGTGTTGGTATAGACTTCTCTTATGATTTTCTGGAATTAGGTTTTTGTCTAGCCCATTAAGTGTAGGAGGAGAGATCAGTTGTGGTGAGATGCTGTCATGTTAATACTTGTGGTTCCAATGACAGTTTGAGCTGTCCAGTGGTAAGGTGAAGTGTGTCTGTGTTTGGATGTGGCTGTATCTGTCCCTGATTTTTTCTCATGTGGCCCTTTTATTTCCCCCTGCAGCTCTGCTTTTGAACATGTTCCCCCACCACAGTCACAGCAGTCACCTGACTAGCTGGGTAACTTTTCATAGATTTGTGTTTTTTTGTGATGATAATATAAAATCTTTTTATGTATTGTGGATCTATATATAATTATAGCTGACTTGCTTTGACCTTTTAGAAGTGGAGTACCTACTAGGACTCTAAATCTCTGTTTCATTAGATAGAGCTAGGGTAATTTTCTGTTGTTTCTCTGCCATTATTTTTCCACTTCCTCAGGTTCATTTTTTATTGTGGAGTTTTTCACCTAATTTTGGGTATGCGATGGTTGTACCAGGTTATTTTCTTTTCTTCTGTTTGTGTTACTTTGAAATAGTGATTTCAGCCTTGTATGAAGAAACAGTAATAATATGAATTGTAAGTTATTACATCGAATGAAAGGGAGCAGACATTTTAACCTATTTGCTATAAATGCATTAATATTAAGCAAAGCTAATAAAAATGATTACTTCTTTACTTTTCAGAGGATGAGTATAGTACTCTTGGATATCTTGTAGGAAAAGAAATTAGACTCATTACAACTGATGCCTTACATTGAAATTACAGGCTAAACTTTCTCCTTCAGCAGGCAAATTTTCATTTCTTTCATAATAGTATTATAATATCATAATACCTGAATGTTGATTTGTTTTCGTCTGCTATTTTCAATTCCATTCTTCATCCATTAGGAATCCAGGTCTTTGAATGACCAGTTCTTTAAAATACCTATTTTGCTTATATTATTTTTTGAATCTCAGTAAAATAAATATGAGTTTATGTCTGAGTCTCATCTTTACCTACATTCATGTGAAATGTATGCAGTCTCAAGCAAGGAAACTGACTATTTTACTCTTTTCTGTTATTTAATCTAATCAATAAATCTTTTCTCTTCAGCAATATGTTCTCACCTTTTAGTGTTGATTTTTTCTTTTTTCTTTTTTTTCTGTTTGTTCTCACCTTTTTTTTAAAAATTTAATGTAATTTTATTTGTGAACATACTGTACAGAGGAGTTACAGTTACATGGGCAGGATAATGCGTACATTTCTTACCAAGCATTGCAGCCTCCTCCTTTGTTTATCCTTGTTCTCACCTTTTATATTGCTCCAGTGAACATGATGTATTTCCAGTACTTTTATAGAAATACATTTAAAGTTTTGAACATGGAGACAAGCCCCCTCCATTATTTCTTTAAACTAAACCCTTTGAGACTCTTTTAGATATAAAAATTAAAAAGTTCAATGCTCAGGTTTATACATGAATACTCTAATGGTTCAGTCAATTAGACACAACAACTACAATACCACAATAAGTCTTAAAGGCACCAAAATATTAGTGTTCATGAATTAGAAAATGACTAGTCAAAACAAAGTTTATATTATATTTGAAAGCTAAAAAATGAAAATTACACTCAGATTTACTGTCAATATCCTATTTCCAAGAATACATTTTTCAGCAATCCGGGAAACAAAAAAATAAGGGTTTGTCACAGAATGAAAGATGTAAAAACAGACTGTATTTGCTTAAGATGATAAGTATATGCAAATCATTTTATTTTTTTCAAAGATACTATAAAATTTCATAAGAGGATTTGTGATCAGAAGTGATAGGTAAGCAAAGTAACTGGAAATCTGTATATGGAAATTTTGCTTTCAATAGAGGATGACAAGTTTCACTAAATGAACCTATAGAAGATGATTTTGTATCTGCAACACACATCCAGTATTCTACACTGTAGACATATTCTCATTCTCTTCCCTCAGTTCCTGTTCAATATTCTTCTACTTTCATGTTGGAGATTCATTGTTCCAAGTTCTCTTTGTCAAAAATATTTTTATATATCCTTTAAATGTAAAGGAGTGTTTGGCTTGGGACCCTATTTACTCTCGGTATTTGTTTACCTTTAATGTTTGCCATTTATCATCCCAGGCTCTCCTTTTGACCATATCAGCTAAGAAATCTGTAATTATTCTGACTATGTATCTTTTTTATATAATCAGTCTTTTCTGATGAGAGCTTTAAGCATCCTTTCCTTGATCTCTAATGATCCTCTAATGGATTATAATGTGGTGGTGAGTTGTTCTGTTCTGGTATTCTCCGTTTGGTGTTCTAAAGGCTTCTCTTCTCTGAATGACCTTATCTCTTTGGATGTTTGACATTTTCTCTGCTAGAATTCTGTAATATGTTTCCCATCCACTTTGTTTCCTGCTCTTCTCCTTCTTGATACCTGTTTCCCCAAGTTTGATCTTCTAACTGTCTTGAACTTCCAGCAAGATAGTTTCTTATTTCTTGGTTTGGTTCTAAATGATTATCTCCTCTTTCCTCTTAGACCTATTCTGTCTTTGAGACCTGAGATTATCTTCTATGTCATCTATTCGCTGTGGAGACTTTCTACTTTCTTTTTGATTTCCCTGTTTTCTCATTGCTCATATTTTAGGGCTTCTCTCTTTATTAAAACTTTGTTTTATGTTTTGTATGGACTTTCTTTACATCTTTTCTTTGGGTAAGAGTGTTAGGGGATTTATTTTAGCTGTGTCTTCTTTCATATCTTTTAAATAGGCATCGTTTTATCCCTTATACTCCTTTGACTTCTCAGAAATTTTTATCTTTCTGTTTATAGACTCCATGAATTATTTTGCTAATCTTTGGTTGATCTCATCTTGTTCACAAATTTCCTTGTAGATGTTTTGTATCTTTTCGTTAATCACATTTTTTAGCAGTATTTGAAATATAATTTGGAAAGTATCTTCTAGGTCCTTGATTGCCTGTTGTAAGGCCTGCTTATTTAGTGTGTGAATTATATTATCTTGACATCCATTTTTTAAATTTCTGATTGGTTCTGTCCACTTGAAGGATGTCTTGGCTTTCATTTGGGAGATCTATGATCTTAAAAGGTGACTATCTATGTTCTTGTTGATTTGCCAGGTTTTGGTTTGGTCTTCTATTTTCCTTTGTTTTTCTGGAATTAGGTTTTTGTAGACAGCAGTTGTGGTGAGATGTTGTCATGTTAATAAATACTTGTGGTTCTTGCTGGGAAGGTGGTTCAGTGGTAGAGCGCTTGCCTTGCATGCCTGAGGCCCTGGGTTTGATTCCTCAGCACCACATAAACAAAAAGAAAAAAGCTGGAAGTGGTAGAGCGCTAGCCTTGAGCTGAAGAGCTGAGGGACAGCACCCAGGCCCAGAGTTCATGCCGCTCGACCAGAACCAAAAAAAAATACTTGTGGTTCCAATGACAGTTTGAACTGTCCAGTGGTAAGGTGAATTATGTCTGTGTTTGGATGTGGCTGTCACTGTTCCTGCTTTTTCCCCATGTGGCCCTTTTATTTCCACACTGCATCTCTGCTTTTGAACATGTTGCCTAACACAGTCACAGCAGTCACATGAATGGCTGGGTAATTTTCATAAATAGCTGTTTTCTTGTGAAGACAGTATAAAAAACTTCTTTTGAATTGTATATCTATATATAATTATAACTGGCTTGGTTTGATCCACTAGAAGAAGACTTTGTATAGGACTCTAAATCTCTGTTTCATTAGATAGAGCTAGGGTAATTTTCTGTTGTTATTCTGCCATTGTTTTTCCACTTCCTCAGGTTCATTTTTTATTGTGGAGTTTTTCACCTAATTTAGGGTATGTGATGGTTGTACCAGGTTATTTTCTTTTTTCTGCTTGTGTTACTATAAAATAGTGATTTCAGGCTTGTATGAAGAGACAGTAATAATATGAAATGTATGTTATTACATCGAATGAAACGGAGCAGACATTTTAACCTATTTGCTACAATTAAATTAATATTAAGCAAAGCTAATGAAAATAATTACTTCTTTACTCTTCAGAGGATGAATATAGATCTCTTGGATATCTTGTAGGAAAAGACTTTAAACTCATTACAACTGATGCCTTACATTGAAATTACAGGCTAAACTTTCTCCTTCAGCCGGCAAAAGCTTCATTTCTTTCATTTCTTTATTATAATATCATAATACCTGCATGTTGATTTGTTTTCCTCTGCTATTTTCAATTCTATTCTTCATCCATTAGGTATGTAGGGCTTTGAATCACCAATTTCTTAAAATACCTATGTAGCTTATATTGTGATTTAACTCTCAGTAATATAAATATGAATTTATCTCTGAGTCTCATCTTGAGCTATATCAATATGAAATTTATGCAGTCTCAAGCAAGAAATGTGACTATTTTACTCTTTTCTATTTTTTAATAAATAAATCTTTTCTCTTTTGGAATATGTTCGCATCTTTTATATTTCTCCAGTGAACATCATTACTTTTATAAAAATAAATATAGAGTTTAGACATGAAGACAACCCCCCCTCCATTATCAGTTTAAAGTAAATCTTTGGGGACTCTTTTATATATAAAATTTTAAAAGTTCAATGCTCAGGTTTATACATGAATAATCTAATGCTTCAGTCAATTAGGCAAAAGAACTACCGTACCACATTAACTCTCAATTCACTTAAAGCCACCAAAATAGTGTGCATGAACATCACTCATTTTTCGAAAGTGACTTGTCAAAACATAATTTATATTATATTGGAAAGATAAAAAATCAAAATTACACCCAGATTTGCTGTCAGTAAAAAAAAGAAATGTATTAAATGTTAATTAAAGATGAACTTATTTCAGGTTCTAGGAAAACAGGAAAAGCTGGGATAATAGAAGTACAATGTATTTCATAATATCAGAATAACTGTTCCAAGTCACCACCATAAAGCAGATCACATCCCTGGGGGCAAACTTTTGGAAGGAAGGTTCCCCTTCCTTCCTTCTCTTTTGATAAATCAAACCATAATATTTCTACAGTTGTGACCAGCCTGGAACACATTTTCCCAAGAATATTCTGTAGTGTAAAGAGAACCAACTATCAAAACAAAGGTGAAAATTCTTTTCTACTACAGAATGACTTATCTGGCTTATATTTTTTGTTATTTTCATTACTTCAAACACATGGATTATTTATATTGGGATTAGACAAGTGTCCAAGTATTAATGGAATAAACATTCAGTTTACTTTCATATATCCAATATAATACAATTAACCCCTTATGGAAAATTAACTCCAACTGTAGAAACAATGTCAGGAATATAAAATAAGCCTCAATACATATAATCTGGCACATATAAACCAGCATCTACTCAGAAATTCAGTCGCTCTATAAATATTTATTTGGTACAAAATAATAAATATTTAATTAATGAATATGACTTTTGACATCTGAAATACTCCTCGTGACAATAATTGTGTATAATTGTATAGATGTCACCTAGACAGGAATTTAACATGCATTTAGAAATCAATTTTCCACAATTTAAGCTAGATGAGAGGAGTAATATCCTCGTGTATTGTGTGGTGTGAATTTTACCACAGTGCTGAACCCTTCCACCTAATACCAAGAGTCATGTGCAATAATTTATTTCATGTTAAGATGAGTGCTAAGTGTAGAATACAATTTGAATTATTACATTAATTCACAGAAATGAAACAATAATGATATGTTATTTGTTTAGATTCTAATGCTATTCAATTTTACAATTCATGAAATATATTATTAAAATTAGTTTCACTTTCTTCTTTTCTATAGCTGGCTATTTAAACATTACATATTACATATTAAACATTCAATATTAAGAAATAAAAAATGAGTAACTTATTATTAAAATGATATATTATTAAATTGTGATTTAAATTATAGTGCTAACAAATTGTGCTGAAAACAACATTTAATAGAATTATGGGTAATATTTTTTAAACTCAGCTGCTTGTTATTTGTTTCCTAATTGTGTCATTTGTTATTACTGTCCCAAGTCATCTCTTCACCTCGGTTAGTTTTCTATTTCATCTCTATCGGTTTGCTGATTGTGCATTTTGTTTTCCCTTTTTAATGGCTGACATGAGGCTGAAAATCTGTATGCTAGGTTATTACTTCTTATGTAAAAGTAAAATTACTGATCTCCACAGCTGTTGCCCCCACTCATATCTCCTGTATTGCTGCTCACATATATTTTATTTTATTTTTTACTTAAATTCTATTGTCAAGATAAAGTACAGGGGGGTTAGTTACATAAGTAAGGTAATGAATTCATTTCTTTTATAACTTG
>NW_024871649.1:0-24057 GCF_019054845.1 Dipodomys spectabilis | reverse complement strand
CATATACAAAACAACTTCGAATGCATCCACTATCTGGAGGTGACACATGCTTTTTGTTTGTTTGTTTTTGAAAGGTATATCTAACAAGCATATCCACAATACTGATTTTCAGTCAATATGATCGGATATTCAAACCTAATAAATACATGGTTAATTATCTTAGTGAGAATAGATATGATGTTATAAAGAAAGTTATTTTCAACAGAAATCCGGAAAGAGTTTATCCACCTTGTGTTTGACAGGAATAACCAGAGAGTAATAACTGTTTGGTCAAGTCAGTCAAACTCACTCCATGAGTATATCTTAAAAGTATAACCAATTTAAGAGGTCAAATACATATTTTGTACTGACAGTCATCTTATAGCAATAATTTACTACCTAATTATATCTGTATCTTCTCACCTAACATATAGTAAGATCTGAAAGTGGTCACGATTTATCTAACTTACTATTGTATATGCTTTGATTATGATGATGTAATTATTTGACAAATAAAATGTGCAGAAGGGTGGCTCCACAGAAATAAAATGACAGAACACTGATAAATAATTACATTGCAACACAGTTAGCTCTTTTCAGCATCACCCTGTCCACATTTGCAAGCAACATTGCAAGAGCACACGCACACATATACACATACACACATGAGTGCACATGTACACATATATACTTGCATGCTAAATTCAGGGTTTAGTACAAAAAAGTACAAATAAAATATTAGTGATTAGGACAAACGTAAATTTGCCTTATTACAAAATAATACACAATCCAGTCACCATGGGTGTTACATTTTACTTGCCTTGCCACATGTGACCAATTAATTTATTTTAATTAATTCATTCGTTCATTTGTTTGGTGCTAATACTAGTCTTGAACTCAGGGCCTGGCTCTGTCCCAGAATTTTTTTTTTTTTTTTAGTTTTCTCAAGCCTAGAATTTTACTGCTTGTCCCACAGCTCCATTTCTAGCTTTTGCTGGTTACTTTCAAATCAGAATCTAATGGACTTTTTTTTTGCTTGGTCTGGTTTCAAACCGCAATCCTCAGATTTCATCTTTCTGATTAGCTAGGATAAATACATGAGCCACCAGTGTGGCGTCTAGTTTTTCCTCTAAAGCTATCTAATGCACATACTTAGATAGTAATTTAAAACTTAGAGTATAGAAGCAAGTTGTACAGTGATGATATTGTCCTGTCAGAAATTTAAGCTAGTAATTTTCTTCTTAAAACCATAAACAAAAATACCATGATATAATATAAGAGAATTCACTATTGAACATATGAGCTTTAAGAGCTTTCTAATAGATCCATTATTTGTTACCCAACATTAGAAAAAAACTGTATAATGCAGTAGTAAAATAGAAGTCCTTTGTAGGAATACTTAATTACCTTGTTTTTAAAGACACTTGTTTTCATCTAAAAAAGTAGGTCTGTCTATTGTCTTTATGTGATTTTGATGATGGAAGGTGCTTAATGAGAAGTCAAAGTGTATTACTAATCCTTTGCTATCAGTTAAATCTCACCTTTTCTTCTTGGAACATATAATGATTAAAGCAATAGTTCAGAATCAGCAAGCAATAGTTCAGATTCACAGTTCCAGTACAAGTGGATCACCAGCAATTAATCCTTGATACCATTTTCCACAAAGTTTTGTCCCAGATACAATCGGCCTGACTTCTCTAGCTGCTTTCCTAGCCTGGACCTATTCCTTCACTGTACAGGAAAAGTTTGATTCGACTGATTTCAGTCAGATCTGTTGCTAGAATTATCAGGGATTTAGATCTTTGTCTGTAATTTGGTCAAATCTATGTCTCTTTATGTAGGTTATTAAAAATGTATTTACTAATTTCAAGTAAATACATAAATTCTATTTCTATCTCTTTTGAAAAATAAAATTGTTTGTTCTATAAATTGATCAGAGGCATGGATTTTGTGGCTAGATAGGTCATTGCACATGGGTCTCTCACTTCCTCTCTCCCTTTCATGGTTCTCATAGATAATATAACTGCTCCATAATTATCCTAATTTATTTTGCTTTTATATTTTTGGTTTCATCATTTCACTTTCTGCTCTGGCATTTCCCAAATCATTTACATATTTTCTCATTCCTAGAATAAGCTGCACATGAAGATACCACTGGTCCTCAATTTCAGTCTGTACCTTTGAATATGGAGGAAAACCTTTCCTCTCTTTCTATCAATTCCCTACTCTCCAGTTAGAATAATTTCGAATAGTAAAAATGGAAAAAGGGAAAAAAAACATGGTGAAAAAAACAGATGTAGAAAATTCACTGGATTTTTCTGACCAGTTCAACCAACGTGAACTATTGGGGAATACATGTGTACCTCATTCCCACTGGTACTCAATGTCTCTGGTTAGGCAATTCTGATGAAGACAAGGAACAAGATCAAAAAGTGAGGAATGGTATCATTTGCAAAAAAATATGGAGAAGTATTCAAGCAAATTTTTTTTGGGCTGCTGAAAATAATTAGCTTACTACAGTACAGAGACTACTTTCCAAAAAGGACACTCATGTGAATACTAGGGATGATGATGAGTATACCTTTCTTCAACAGGAAGCCTACAGTGGACACTTAGACATTTTCCATGAGTTGGTGGCTCAAGGCAGATATTCATGCAATAACTGAATGGCTGGGCACCCCTGCACAGTGCTTATATGTGGAATAATACCAAAGTGGCTTCTCTCTTAGTTCATCATGATGCAGATACCAATGCTCAAACTAAAGTCCTCTTGACCACCTTGCACCTTGCTGCTTGGAATAGAAATAGCAAAGATATGCTGGATCTCATTCTATTGAAGCATTATGTCAAACCAGGTCTGAAGAACTTGGAAGAAAATGCATTTGATATTGCCAAAAGGATGAATATGTATCACTACCTCTTTGAATTTGTGGAAGGATGTAAAAATTGTTCTCCTAAATCTTAATGGTTCGGTTAAGTTTCTTAAATTTCAAAAATGCCAATCCATCTTTTGTCTGTACAAAATATTTTCACAATAAAAAGCAACGGCAATATCTTACTTTAAAAATTCATGGATTCAGGGCTGGGAAGGTGGCTCAGTGGTAGAGTGCTTGCCTTGCATGCATGAGGCCCTGAGTTCGATTCCTCAGCACCACATAAGCAGAAAAAGCTGGAAGTGGTGCTGTGGCTCAAGAGGTAGAGCACTAGCCTTGAGCTGAAGAGCTGAGGGACAGTGCCCAGGCCCAGAGTTCAGGCACCATGACTGGCAAAAAAAATAAATAAATAAATAAATAAAAATTCATGGATTCCATGGTATTCTCCAAGTGAATTGTCTGGCTTTGATGTCAAAATGTATTCAAGATTTGTTTGTACACATCTATAATGATTTCTGCAGAGTTTGTGATTTTTTAAATCAGAAATCATTTTAACTTATGTGTTGAAATGAGTAGTACAGAAACTAAAATATTTCTTGTGCTTGTATGAAAAATTTATATTTTAAAATAATCTGTATTTTGTTTGTATAATGTCCATAATGTATTTCATTCGCTCCTTGATAAGATACTTTGAATTCTATATTGTTTTATAATATATAGGCTCATTATTAAATGTGTTATTTCAGATAGCATTCCATATAGAAACAGTTTAAGATTCCTTTTTTTCCTAAGTCCTTATAGTATTTTATTTCTTTGGGATAAAATGACAATGTTATCTAATTTCAAAAGTTTTGTAAAGATTATGCTATGTAAAGGCCTTTCTAAGTTGAGGATTTAGTACACTGATGTCAAACTAACTTTCAGTTCAATGAATTACATGTACTGTTACATTTGTATTTTTGTAATCAATGTTTTAATAACTGATTTTCATTTCTTGCATCTGAAGAATGAAAAATATGGAATACTTCACAAATTTTCATATCATCCTTGTGCAAGTGCCATGTTAATCTCTATATTGTTGTAATTTGGGTAAACGTGCTGCTGAAGCATGTAGTATCCTATAAATTTAAGTATTTAATGATGCAGTCTTTATACAGGCATATATCCTTAGTTGACTGTTTGTAACTAGGAAACCTTATTGTTCCTAAAAATACTATTGATCTTACTTCGCTAAAATTCTATGTATATTGGAAAAAAACTTATATTGTTTGGTCGATTGATCACATTTGCAAATTTTTTGTCAATGACTATTTTAAGTCTTTTTTCATTTTAAATTTGATCATACTTTGAAGCCTTTTTAGCTAGGACCAAAGATGATGGCTTTTCAAGTACTTATTTATCTACTGAATTATCTTTGTGGAGCTAATGAATGCAAAGTAAGCCTTGCTTAAGAGCTACTTCTAAACTTCTGCAGCTTAAAAATTCCTAAATGAGGTCTTACTTGCAAAAATATCTAACTGACCCTTTACTCTTCTTCCATGTAGCAACAGACCAACCAGAATATCTTACCATGACAGCATAGATTTTCTTATTGGAACAAAACTAATCTTACTTAAAAGGGATCATAGACAACTTGTACTTCTCATTGTTGCAACAGGTCCACAAGTTGTCATGTCCAAAACGAACTTTACAACGTTGGTGCGGGGGGGGGGGGGTTGGGGGGGGAGGAAGGAGAAGGATTGGGATTAGGAGGGGAGGGGGGAGGCTGGGAAGGGATGTGAAGGGTAAACAAAGGAGGAGGCTGCAATGCTTGGTAAGAAATGTACACATTATCCTGCCCATGTAACTGTAACTCCTCTGTACAGTATGTTCACAAATAAAATTAAATTAAATTTAAAAAAAAAAAGAAAAAGGAGTAAAAAAAAAAAAAGGGATCATAGAAAGATAAACAGTTAAGACAGAATCGTTTAGACTAGAAAGTATTTTATCAAAATATAATTGTTTTTTTATACCTAACATTTCAAAAGAGGCTAAAGTCAAGAAGGTGAAAAAAATTTTCATAAGCATGATTACCTAATGTCCTGGCCAGTCTACCATCCATCCAGGCAGGAATTTACACTACTCCCTTTCATTCACCAAATATTTTCATAGTTACAAGAAAAGTCTATATGTTTCTCCCCCATATTAGGCCTTAAATTGGTAATGTTTTAATCACAGTGTTTCCTCTTGCTTCTAGGCTGTAAATCTACAAATGGTAAAGCTTTAGGTCCTACGCTACCAAACACTGAGGTAGAAATAATGGAATAATATTTTAAAACACAGTTGTCTTTGATACCCTAACTACAACAGAACATTGCAAAACATGTGTCTTTTTCTTATTTTATATATAGTTATGTATTTTATATTTATACGTGCTGATATTTTATTTCACACAATGAAACTTACTAGAATTAATTGATAATTTGACAAATAAATAGATACATATTACAATAAATACATTGGAATATAAATAATTAGGTTTAGAATATATATTAGAATATGAAAAGTATCAATGCAATGTCTTCAGTATAAACTTGTGATATGTATTAAGTGTTCTTGGTCTTCAGAATTCACATTTTAAAAAGAAATTTTTGTTTTCCTCTAATCTATAAGGGAATTTACTCTGCTACTCTGTTTATTATTTTAACTCACCGGTTCCAAAATGTTTTTCTCCATATTTCTGAAGCATTCCTACTGATTATACCCAAATTTTGCTGACCTGATGTCTAAAATGTATTATTCTTCTGCAGGACACACGGGTCCTAGGATCCCAGGTCTCAGTTATCCGCATCATCAAGTAACAAGGGCAAGACTTCTCATCTAGGCCCATGCAACATGCCTAGAAAGTAATTGAAAATCCATCTCAATTCCTTACGACACTGGAATTAGCAGTAAGCAATTGTGAAATGCAAGGCAACTTAAAATGAAATATGAGATCACAAAATCGGAAAAAGTACAGTAATTCAAACTTTCAATTTACAAATGACCAGTCCATATGAGTGAACAAGATCACAAATTATTTTTAATACACTTCTTCTAATAATTACTGAAAGATTTCAGGCCAGCAAATATCCAACATAAGTAGGCCAAAAAAATGGTTCCTAGAATGATAGATCCATAATTGGTCTACCAAGGTTAGGAAAACTTGACTTATAGGTCAAATTTACTTCACAAAAACATTAATTGAGAAGATCATTAATGCTTCAAAATACTGGTACTTCAGTAAAACTTGGTTATGTAGTATAAAAATGTTATCATTCACAAACAAATGATAACCTATATTTAATCTCCTGAAAACAGATTCCTTTGCAAATAATCTTTTAAAATCACATTCGCCAAAATAACAATTGACAAGTCGATGATAATTAGTGACATTACAAACTTTTCAAGCTTAGGGTGCAAGTTACAATAGAGTTGATTCATTTACCCAGCACTAATGCCAAAGAGGTTCAACCATTCATTAAAGGGTAGAAATAGTACCTCCCACCAATTGTGTTGTTCAGTAGGTGCCTTCCAGGAATTTGTTAAATAGTTCAACCTCCCATAATTCAAACTCAAACACTAGCTAATAAAGTAAGCTTCATCACTTAATAAGGTATATTTTAAAAAGTCACAAATAGTTGCCTTATCATATGTTGTTTATGTTTTCCCTATCTGTCTAACATGGTAAGAAATATGACTTAAAGTCACGAACATGGGTACTCATCAGAGATATGACAAACATAAAATCTGTCTTGTATTTCTACCATATTCCTCTACAGTAGTAAATCGTAGTTTTCTTCTTTTTACAAAACTTATAGGAAGTAGAAATTATTATCCCATGTAAAATAAAATAATCACAAGCCTTTTTACAAAGCCATTTATAAAATTTGTTAGTTAGGAAAATATTCTAAACATTTTTAAACTTTCTTGTTGACTAAAGTTTAATCTTCCAAATGGATGAGAATAAAATCATGTCTAGGTGCTTCATGTCTCCAGTCTTGCAAATTGTTATTGCAGATGAATTAATTATGGAAAAATAACCTGACATCAGTTCAAGTATGAGCAGAATTGAAACTCCATGGAAGGTATATAAACCTTTCAAAGTATTAGCAGACAGTTTAACAGAATGACTATCAGGAAGTTGAAACCAGAGAGGAAAGACATAGAATGAATGAAAAATGGAACAAGGGGCAAGTACAGCTAGAATACTCAATGTACACATGTGATAAAGGAAGTGGTAAATCTGAAATAAATCTTGGAGAAGGGGTTGGCTGAGAATGATAGAAGGAGTCACTCCAATCCAGGAATATTGGACAATTTGATGGGCATATTTATTGTAATACACTTGCACAACCTTTTGAGATTTAGTTATAAAACACAACAAAAAACAAAAACACACAAAAATCAAAACCAAACAGCAATCTCTAGAGAGGATGAATATGACCTCTCAAAATTTTAAATAGTTGATGAAGGGTAGTCTTGGGAAAAGCAAATAACGTTGTTCAAAGAGGGCAGTTTGGGGTAGCAAAGAATTTTGAACAGATTTAAATAGATTGTCTAAGGTTAAGAATCACCAACATCTGCTACAAATATTTTCTTCTGTGTGTTCTCTTTGTCTGCAATGGATACTCCAGTCCTCAGCCACACTTGTTAGCTTGTGAAGATAGAATGGAAGAAACAAGATCAAGAACCCATTATTCCACTGGAGACAGAGGAGTCCTCTATGTTTTCTCTCATCTCTCTTAACTACTCTTTCTTCATACTTTTAAGTCAAGTGATTTTGAATTATATCTTTCATTCTTTGTTCTGGCAAAGTAATTAGTCAAACTAATTTAGTAAATATTATTTGCCATTTTTTCTACCATGCTGTTTACTTATCCAAGAGAGTCCATTAAACTTCAACTTTGCATTTTGTTGCCACGAAAACCCAACATCTATGTTAATGAAGACAAATTGTAATGTAAAATTTTGTCTCCATAAAACCAGTCCAAGAAGCTGTGATCACAAATATTTAGCTATACTTTTTTTTTACCTTGAAAGTCTTCTTGTGTCTAAAGAGCCATAAAATAATTACTCCCCCACTTTTTGGTTCAATCACTTCTAACCTAAAAAGATATATGTTGTTAACAAGATGCTTAGAGGAAGTACACTCCACTTACTTTAATCTTCTCTCCTAAGACTCTCCTTAGATAACATATCAGGAACAAAGTTATTCTTTTCAAAATTATTTCAATAGATTATTTTCTCTTGGTCTTGCATTTGCTCAACAAGATGTATGGAGAAAAATAGAGTTAAATCACCCATATCTTGTATGACAGTATCTGTTACAATGGACAATACTTCTTTGTTCTACTTCTATGTCCTCCTCATAGTTCTTGCCTGATTTCCAATTAATCACACCTTCTTTGCTTCAAGTCTATTGAAGCTGAAGGAGCATAACCCTCTCCCACTGCTACATCTTCATGGTTTCTCTTTTTAAACTCTTTTATTTGGATGTGGAATTTATGTTCATGTCTTCATTCAATCTGGTCTGCATTGTAATGAGCCAAACAGGCTCTGTAAAATCACTTTAGGTAACAAAAATATTAACAAAATCTATATCAAAAAGTTTTGGAATCCCTCTACTGCTGAAGCCAATACGCTTATCTAGGGGTTCTAAGAACACCTTTTCTTACCTTTTCAATTTGCTCAATTGTTTTCTGATCCCAAAACTTTTTGGCTAATGTAATAAGAGAAGTCTTCACTATTTCATGTTAATAAGGATATTATATTTTGTGAGCTACTTAGAAAGGTGAAATCATTGGTTTGAGGTATCCAATCCGATTTTTTTCTTTGTTTCAGTGCTTCACATGTAAAAACATTGTGGAAAGTATCAAAAACAGAAAAGTGTATACCCAATACCTTCTTTCATTATGGAGGGCACTTTCTCCCTAAATATTTTGACCCAAATTATCTTTTTCAGAGAATTTCTTTTTGGTAATTAAAGGTCAATTCACACATTTTGATGTCTTTTTTTAAAAAAAAATTGAATTTAAATTACACTACAACCTTGTTTCACACAGTGAGAGTATATGTCCAGGGTAAGGATAATTCTTGAGGGAAACTACAGTATTTATAGCAAGGTTTCTGTGGTTTGTTTGTTTAGTGTGAAAATGAGCCAACTTTATCCACATTACTTCCTCTCTACTAAGTCTCCATGGATTTCTTTGCATGAAAGCCTATTTTCCGAGGCAATTTTAAATTTTCTTAATAGGCTAAGTTGTTAAAAAAGTTTGAGCAATTAAAATTTACCTGGCATAATTTGAAAACTCTTTTGAAATTCCTTTATCAGAATAGCGAATTTACCAATCCTAATTCCAACTTTACCATCAAAAACTGTTAACATGCTGTTTTCCTGATATAGTGTCCATGAAATTATTATTTTCCAGTGGCTTTGTTATGCACACATATGTCTATATAAGCTGATGCTGAGCAAAATGAACTCCAAGATATCGAAACAGATTTTTATATACGGTTTGTGTTTTTAATGTACTATGTAATTAATCTTTTCTTTGTTTTTTATCCCCTATGGTTTGTCCCAGGCTGTATTTGATTTTGGTACCCTGTGTATTGTGTATACATTTACCTTAATTAGGGAAGGGAAGAGTAACAACAAAATGGTGAGACAAAGGACAAAGGGCAAACCAATGCAATAGCAATACTCACAAGACAATATGTTGGAAATGTACATTACAACTTGTGAGGAGTATTGAGGTGAAGGAAAACTGTGAGAAAAATGAAGGAGGGGGTAACACCTTTGAAAAGTTATATATTAACTACCTTACAATTACTGCAATCCTACTGTACATCACTTTGACAATAAAATTAATTAAAAAAATAAGTTGCATGAAAAAATTTCACTGTATTTTATAGTAAATATTACACTTTATGTAGTAACTTTTTAAAAATTAATACTATTTTGCATCTAATTTGAATTAATTAACCCTTTTTAATCAGAGGAACATCAACTTGAATCCATCTAGATAATATTTTCACAATATGCTTGACAATATTTTGAAAAAAGAATAAATTAAGTACTTTCTCATACTCAAACCAAAAACAGTTTAATTCTATGGAAACCCATAACTTTTAAAAGTAAATAAGTGGTTAAGAGGAGAGAATATATGTGTTCTTCAAAATTCCTATGACTGATAACTACTCATTTTCAAATTCTGAACATTCCACTCCTGTTGGCATGTTATGAAATTCTGCAATAGATGCAGATTCCAGTGGGGTGTTACAGATTGAAAAATCAACAGAAAAATAGCCACATTCTGGTAGAGGATAAAACTATGACACTCCTGTAATAATTAATTCTTCAAGAGTAAGCAATTGTTTATCAGAATAAGTTATTATTTCTATGACCATCATTCCTAAGATTTATGCCATAAAATCATCCTAGCCCAACAGTTTCCAACTTGTAGGGTACACCTCAAAATTCCCTTAATTCACATCATGAATAGCTTATCTCTATTGTGAAAAAATACTACACCTCTGCTAATGTGATGCCCTCCGTGTTCTGGAAAGAACACCACAATAAACTAGGTTGCATCATTTTCCCCCACTGGTAATCTTGAGATCAGAACACTTGCAAATATTTATATTTATGTTTTTTTTTTAACTATCATAGATATTTAGGATGCTAAGATAGGAAGATTACAGTTCAAAACCCACTCAGGGAAGAAGGTTCCCTAGATTCTTATCTCTAAGAATCTTCTCAAAAAAGTCAGAGATAAAGTGGCACTGAAGTTGAAGTGGTAGGACACGAGCCTTGAGAATAAACAGGCTCAGAGACAGTGTCCAGGCCCAGAGTTCAAGCCCTATGACAAATCAATAAAACAAAAACAAAAATAAAAACAACCCCCAAACCTAACAATTTCCTCATTGTATACAGAGGCACATAATTTAGGAAATTGCTTCCTGTGTTATATACAGGTAGAAAAATAAGATGTCATACAATTATTCTCTTCCTACCATGGTATACCAAAGCCTCAAAAATTGCTGTTTTCTAAATTTATAAATTAACATCATCTATTTGTTGCCAACTCTGTCTACATTATTCACATTATCATTTTATACATGAAATGTTGGAATTATCTATTAACTAAGTTCTAATTATAACTCTCTTGAAAGTATATTCTAGGCAAGTAGAATGCAAGAATCATTTGTGAATTTGTCAATTAAACTCTCTACTTAAAAAGAATTTTGTAATGTCTTATAGAATATGAAAATAAAAACAAAACCAAAACATTTATTTTAAATCTAAATTCTAATTTAGCAATATCTACGAAGACATACATTAGACGAACTTTGCTTTTTCTCTGGGCTTAAGCTTTTGTAATCCTTCAACAATTCTTTGGAATCCAACAGAATTATGATAAATTTGGATGAGAATTTTGGATAGGAATCAAGAGCCATTTTGCATCTTGAAATGTTCTGTAATGAAGACAGCATTTGAAACACAACTGAGGATTATATATGAGTTGCATTGTAATAAGAACCTTGACTTCTCAAAACATAGTGACAAAATTACCCCCAAACATCCAACTGTGTATTCCTTTCTTTTTTATTTTGTTTTATTAAGACAAAATTGTACTACCTAGTTCAGGGAAGGTATCACTATGTAATTCCACTCTCTAATCTCCTGTCAGTCTGTGTACTAGAATTCTAGCCTTGTATCACTTTGCCCTGCCATAGTTTCTTGGTTTATTTAATCTAGATACAGACTAGCAATTCTGAACTTCTCCAGTGATATTATCCACTAGACTTCTCAGACTGTTCATGTACTATTTTCAAATATGTTCTAATATTTGACACAGGATATGAACATTTTCAAATCACCTGTGTGGTCTCTGATTCATTCCTCCATGGATCCAATCCCTTTAGTATTGATTACTTGACTCTCTTACTATCTTTATTTTTCCTATCTAATATTCTCAAACTTTTTTGAAGAAAGTTCACTTGAGGATTTTCTAATTTTAAAAATTATCACTTGATTCTTGTCTTACTCAGGACATATTTTCCATTGCTTTCTAAATTTTCTACATATTCTGAGAGTTGTATCATTTGTGTATTTGTGTGTGCACATTTTAGTGCCTCTGTGTTTATGATTATGTTTGTATGTATGTATGCAAAAGCCACAAGCTCTTATTTATCAATCTTGCTCATGACTGGTATTCCATGACCTGAGCCATTCTTCCAATCCAGCTTTTGGCAGGTTATAATAGATAGTGTCTCAAAAACTGTTCTGCCCATGCTGGATGCAAACTGAACTTCCCAGACTGCTTTATACTCGTAGGTTTTATTTATCCAGTGGAATCAGCTTTTAAACTACAAATATTTTTGTGAGTGTGAAGTCTAAGCTGTATCCCAGATTTTTAACTCAAGAATTCACATAAAGATAGATGAACATACACATTACATATACTGAGTGTACACTGTTAGAAATGTGATCCTAAGCTGGGTGGATGTGAGATCTGAGGATTGGGGTACAAAGCCAGCCCAGGTAGGAAAGTCTCAGAGACTCTTTTCTCCAATTAACTGCAAGAAAAGTGGAAGTGGCACTGTGGCTCAAGTGGTAGAGCATTAGCCTTGAGCGGAATAGCAGAGGGAAAGTGCCCAGGCCCAGAGTTCAAGTGCCAAGACCTCCTCCAACAAAAAAATATATAAGTAAAGGAAAGAAAAAGAAATGTCATCTTAGTCACCAGTTCATTGTTAGTATATTCCCTACTCTCTCAAGATGGACTTTTTTCCCAGTTAAGTCCATGCTCTTATGTCTGACTTTTTTTGGAAGCAGAATTATACTTCCATTCTTCTTTCTACAAAGTTGCTTGATTAGCAAGCATGATTTAGAAAGGGAGTGCCCTCATAATTCGTGTTCCACATAGGAGTAATGCTTTCTCTATATCACTCCCATAAATATACATACTAGACTTGGCTTTATTATTTCAATGTTGTCTTATTTGTAGAGTCTTTTTATAGTACATTGAACACTTATACTTAAACAGAGAACTTCTGTTTCTCCTATTATTGTTATTGTTTCCCTTACTGTTAACGCATGTACACTTGGGAAATAATGTGTAGCACATACACTCACAAAAAGAATGACGTGAGAACCTTCTTCCCATTTAAAATTCGCCTTAATTTACAGAGAACTTAAAAAGTTTGAACTCAAGATACTCATTGATAATGTATTTATAAGCAACATAAATTTCATATTTTCTCTTTACTAAGTTGTCTCTGAAACATGTGTTACTTCAGGTCCAAAGGTGTCCTTGTGTCATTTCAGTGAACCCGGAAAATTTCATCATACCTTAGGCAGCACCATGGATTGTTAGTGGAAATAACTGCTACTGGATGTGGAAACTCCCAGGAGAGGAAATGAACATAGAGGAATGACAATGTTCATGTTAACTTGTGCTTTCCTTTTTACGGTACAAGAAAGAATCCTAAGGCTTGAAGGAAACTTTGTCCCTGACTTTTTCGAGTATGTTCTATACTCATATAAAACTTTTCTGTAAACTTCTAGTTGAGAGTATTACAAAAAGAAATAATGTGCCATTTGAAGGCCAGCATAGAACAAAAGGAAATAAAGTTGTTTTAAATGTGTTCTACAGCATAGAAACAAAGACATGAGGTTTTAAAGTGTCTTGTGGATGGATATTTGACCCCTGAGATGATTCTCTTCTTGCAGGAGACAGTTATCAATTTCTTTAGTCTGGTCCTGAGGTCTCCAGCGCAATACGGATTCCAAAAAAGCAGGATCCGGTGACTATGATAAGCAAATGTGCCTCTTCTCAGACTAGTGCTCCTTTAAGGAGGATCCCAAGGAAATATTTGGGGTTTTTTGTTTGCTTGTTTGTTTGGATTTTTCTGGTTCTGGGGCTTGAATCCAGAGGCTGGACCCTGATCCTGAACAGTTGTGTTTCCTGCCCACCTGCCCGCAAAGCTAGTACACTACTGCTTGAGCCAAAACTCCACTTCTGTTTTTTTGGTGTTTAATTTCAGATAAGAATTTGACCGACTCTCCTGCCTTTGAACTAAGGTTGGCTTTGAACTAAGAATGTAAGACAGCTAAGTGACACCAACTGTATGGACTTTTCGTTTGAAACAAGAAATATTATATGAAGTTTACTGTTAACCTAATATATGACAATTTTTAAAATAAAAGACTGTCCAGCAAAAAAGCCATAACTTAAGTAACTCAGCAAATGTAGGTGCACTGAATAATTTTGGAATTATTTTTTCTGCTTGGGAAGTTAATTGATCTTGTCGTTCCTTTGGGGGAAACTTAAAGTCATATTTTGCTTTTTTTTGTCGGTCGTGGGGCTTGAACTCTGATTCTGGGTGCTCTCCCTATGCTCTTCATCTCAAGTTGAGTGATCTACCACTTTAGCTAAAGCACCACTTCCGGGTTTCTGGTAGACTTTCCAGAAGAGGCTGGCTTTGAACCACAATCCTCTGATATCAACCTCCTGAGTAGCTAGGATTACAGGCATGAACCACCAGGACCTGGCTCATGTTTGTAGTTATGTACACTGAATGATACTATGTAGCCAAAGAATGGAAATTTTAACAAAATGATGCCAATGCAGCTTTTCAGAAAAATTGAGGTAGCAATAAATATGTCCTCCTTTTCCATGTTGTTACATTAATGACTCATGAGCTATGGGACCCTTACATTAGCATCCTCTGCCATCTGTATAGGTGTATTTAGTATCAGGAAATGTTCATAGAGAAATATAGAAAGACTGAGATTTTTTTAGAAAGCAAAGGAGATCAGGTATGAAAGAACAGCATAGAAGGAGATACATTTATCACACAGAGATTAAGAACTAGCCTAAGAGATTTAGAATGCTAAAGGCAATGAAGAATCAGCCTAGTTGATAACTAGTTTTTCAATCATCAAAAATGGTCCGCTATGGGCTGGGAAGATGGCACAGTGGTAGAGTGCTTGCCTTGCATGCTTGAGGCCCTGGGCTCGATTCCTCAGAACCACATAAGCAAAAAAGAAAAAAGCCGGAGGTGGCATTGTGGCTCAAGTGGTAGAGCACTAGCCTTGAGCTGAAGAGCTGAGGGACAGCGCCCAGGCCCAGAGTTCAGGCCCCACTACCGGACCCCCCAAAAAAGTGGTTCTCTAGAACAGTTTCTGCTATAACTTAGTTACTATCATTTACTCCTTCCATCTGGAGTTATTCCTTCTCTTCTGTCACAATTGTTAATTATTCTCTGCCTTTTGGTGTCATGACTGACCAAAAAGATTTCCAAATCTCACTTAGACTACCCTTCTCTTTGTGATTAGCAGTGATCACACAAAATCCTGGAATCTTTGAATTACCAGAATTAATCTTCACCTGACATCTAAGCACATTCCTGGCATTAATTGCTGTGACCTAAGGAACAAAACTTTTTTCAACACAGTATCCTAATATAAATAAAGTACATGAATTAGGGACTATTGTCAGGTGTCAGAATGCAATTATATATTCCAAGTATGTGTTCTTTATTTTGCATTTACTAACCAAAAACAAATTTTTTTTGCCCTGACCCACAGACCATTTCCAGAATGAGAGGGCCACCTTGGGTTCTAGCCACATGGGGATGCTGGGCCAACTCCTCCAGCACCCATTCAACCAGTTCCTGTTAGAGAGAGATAGAAAGAAAGGCAGAATTACACTTAAGTGAGGAGACAGTGGCTCAGAATTCTAATCTTAACTACACAGGAGGCTGAGATATGAGGATCATGGTTCATAGCCATCCCGGGCAGGAACGACTTTTCTCCAAAGAACCACCCAAAAACTGGAAGTAGTGCTGTGGGCTCAAGTGGTAGCCTTGAGCTGAGGAGCTTGGAACAGCACCCAGGCCTGACTGACAATAAGTGGACTTCCCACCACAAGAAGTGGACTGAATAGCACCCAATGTCCTAGAGAGCATGGTAGAAAAGTCAGGCTGAGCTTCCTGTGAACTTGAGGTCATAAGTAGGTCACCTGGCTTCTCTGTGCCTCAATTTCCCCAGCTGCAAAACTCAACAGAGTGAAAGATCCCCTGCCTTATGGGGATAGGTTAAGGATGAAAGAGAGCCATGTTTTGTTTCATAATACCCACCTGTTGCACGATTAATAACTGGCCCCACCTGAGCCCTTTCGGGTATCTTCCTGTCATATGCTCACAGAATTGCCAAGAACCTTATCTGAAGGCTGCTCCCTCTGTACCTAGCCATGCTCTAGAGATCCCTCTGTATAAATCTCTTGTTTCCTGACAACTCTCCTGTGAGGAGACTGAGGTCTGATGGTTGAGGCCCTACCCAGATCTTCACCTGTGGCAAAGAATCGGCTGCTGTGAATTAAGAGTTTGGAATAATCCATCTAAACTGATGAATGAACATGGCGCTACATGTCTACCATCCCAACTACAGAGGACCTACCTGTCACAGATAGGAGGACTGTGATCCAGTCAAGCCTGAGCATATATTGAGTCGCTATTTCAGAAATGCCCGACAGAAAGGTGGCTCCTCAGAGCCAAGGAGAGGAAACAAGCAGGGGGTCATGGTGACCGCAGAGGGGTGTCTGACCCAGGTGGGGGTGGTGTTGGGGCAGCGACTCGCCTGTGCTGCTGGGAGAAGCTGTTGGCGTCTGCTCCAGGTGAGGCAAGCAGCAACGGCGGCGGCATTATGGATACATGGGCCCAGAGCAGAGGACCAGGGGCAGAGACCTCTTTGGGTCCTTAGGCCAGCTGGCAGGGCACCATTGTCTGAGGATTGAAACCTGGCACCACCTCGGGAATGTAGGGACAAGGCCGGGAGGTGGGCTGGTGCATCATTTTCCTACTACACTCTGAAGTCACATTGAGTCTCTTGCTCATCACTCAGCCACCTCTACATTCCTCAACTGCTGGTAGTGGTGTAAACTAACAGAGGGTATCTATGTGCTACTGGGAAGCCTGGAAAGTGGGCGGGGCCATCATTCTTGTATCCCATTGATCAGAAAGAAACATGAAAGAATGGGGTTGTGGCCGGAATCTTGTGATGCCAGCAACATGGGAAGAGTCAAGATGACAGTAGGTCCTCCAGCCCTTTCTGATGGAACTCTGTCCAATTCAATTGGGGACAAGAGGGTGACCTGCTTTAGCTGGATGGCTGCACAGATAGTTGTCCTGGACCTTGAACTCAGGATCTGGGCACAGTCTGCGAGCTGTTTTTCTCAAGGCTCACCCTCCAAATTGAAGCCACAGGACTTCTGGCATTGTTGGTACTGGTTTGTCTGGGGTCTCAATCACAGGCTTGTAAGTATCAAGGAGGAGTGCTGAGAGCCACTGGTGCCTGCCTAATCATTGGTCTTGCTGATGTTCTTGGACAGACCTGTGAGTTCCATATCCTTGTGTTGAAGTGGTGGGAGCTGGAGCCCACAGTTCCTATCCTGGTCATGCCACCTCCAAATGGCAGGAGATCCTAAGAAACTTGTTCCTATCCATATAATTACCAATGGAATGTGTTATATGTCATGATTTAATGTGCAGTTCTTGAATGATTCAAGGATGAAATTATACACATTATATTATAGGACACTGATTGATTATAGTTAATATTTTATGAAACATTTAAACAATCACATTCATATAATGGAGGTATAATGAAATACCTAAGAATTGGGCCTCACATAATATAAAGGTGCTATTTTTTATGCCAAGACTAGGATTTGAACTCATGCTCTGGGTAACTCTGATGCACTGTATGGGAAGGGAAAGCTTGCCTCCTTTAAGTCAAGAAATTCGAGTCTTTTCCTTAGGCTTGAAATAGATCCCCACGACTAGAAAACATCCTATTCATGTACAATTTACACCAATGATTAATATTTATGTACATATGTTGACTCCATATTGTGTTAAGTATAGCTATTATATTTTTTGTTTTATTCATGTATTGAACATTTATGTTATTGACTATTATGGCACATAGAACATTGATTACATTGATTAAATAGGATATAGGTCTAGATATATATTCTACTTCATACCTGACACCGAGGACATTCACAGAAAAGGAAAACATGTGTCACCATCAGCTTCTTACTCCACAATTCATTGTTTGGGAGTGCTGGCATCTGAATTCATGGCCTACAAGGCCAAACTCATGAATGGGTGAGTGTCATCACACCATCCTGTGGCAAATTGAGTGGACAGGCAGGTCCCAGAACCTGAGATTGTGCCCCAGGTATTAACAAAATAAGAACAGATTGACATGCAGATGGCAGTATGCTAATAAATATATGTTTTTATAGAGAATCAGAGATGTATATATATTATTCAGTTATATAGACTACATTCCTACCAATTTCTGGGTATTTATTATGCCTCCATATAATTAATGTTATTGTTTTCATCCTTAAACTATTAATGAAATCAATGTCCTGAAATTATTGTGTTCCTGTAATTAATAATATTCTTTTTATGCTTCATAATCAATAAATAAAATCAATCAGCCTCCTGAAATGAGTCTATTTTTATTATATATATATATATATGTATATATATATATATATTACTGTGAAAATACTGTACAGAAGAGTTACAATTACATGGGCAAGATTATGAGTACATTTCTTATCAAGCATTGTAGCCTTCTCCTTTGTTTCCCCTTCCCATCCCTTCTCATCCTCCTCCCCGCCCCCCAGAAAATCCTTCCACCCCTCCTCCCCCATCAAAGTTGTAATGTTCATTTTCGACATAATGACTTGTACATCTCATTGTTGAAAGGGGTACACCTGTATCCCTATTTAAACGAATTGTTTTTCCCCTTCCCCTCCACAAATCATACCAACATCAAATACAGTGAAAGCAGGGGTTATACTGTGGGGGAGGGACATACAAAGCAACAAAGAAATAATCTTATAAATGTGTTAGAGACAATCGCATGAAAGAGAAAAAAGAAACATTTGCATACATATCATCCCTAACATAATCTTTTCTGACCTTTTCTGCTTGAGTCAGACATATTCTAGATATTGCAAATAAGGGAAACCATGGGACCTATGTTTCTTTGGACCTGGCTTACTTCACATAATATAACTTTTTCCAAGCCTTTCTATTTCCTAACAATGAGGCAATATCATTCTTTCTGATGGAGGCATAGAATTCCATTGTGCACATATACCACATTTTCTTGATCCATTCATTTACTGAAGGGCATCTGGGTTGGTTCCAAAATAAAAGACCTGGAATAGCAAAAACGAGCCTCAACAGAAAGAATACTGCTGGAGGTTTATTGTAGTCTAATTTTATGGCAGCATCATTCACTATCAACTCATTCAACTGTGACATTGATATCATTCCATTGTTATTCCTATAGATGGGAACCAGTTTCTTAATATCTCCTGCCATTGGTTGGTGTCAGGACAAGGATTCAAAATCAGGACCTATGTTGCCACGTGGGCCTATGGCTTCCCTAATAGTCTGCCAGCCTTCAACAATGCAAGGTGAAGTATCCTTTGCAACAGTGTCATTCAGACCCAGGAGGGATACCGTGCAAAGGAAGAAAATTTAAAAAGGCCATATTTTTTCTGTGCATTGTTTTTCCTGCAAGGCCTGAGGGTCTAGGATCACAGGAGCAGCTGTTTGTCCAGTTGCTGCACCCCACCATAGGGTGATCAAAGCTGAGGCAAAGTTGCCACGACCTGAGTTCAAGCCTCACGCTGAGGAAAATTTAAAAAAAAAAAATTAGCTCCCTGGCTTTGGATTTGAACTCAGGATCTGGGTAAATCTGCAGCAATGTGGATGAAGGGGAAGATCACTGTACTTGAAGATAAGAATGTCAGCACTGTTCAGTAGTCCTGAATTCAAGCCCCAGCCCTGGAAAACACACTATTTATATACATTGTAAAGATAGGATTTATACTTACCGGTAGATGTTCAGTCCATCTATGTTTGGTGGTGTTGTTCCTTGTATTTTTTGTTTTATTCATTTATTTAGAGTTGATTTTACTATGATGAAACATATTCTGTTTATTACATTAATGACATTCTATCACAGAGCATCAAGATTTGTAGAAATGTTCTCCTTCATGCCTGACACCCAGGATTCTCAGAGAAAAGGAAAACAAGTTTCACACTTGGCTTCTTACTCCAGGTTCCACATGTTGTTAGTAATGGGATCTGAACTCAGGGCCTAGCAGGACCAATTGGCCAATAAGTCAAGGTGAACACACCAACCTGTGAGCATCTAAGGAGCTAGGCCATTCCTAGCATCTGACATTCATCCCCAAGGTAGTCCACTATAGTCATAAATTCATAATTTAAACATAGAATCTATATTGACATACATGTGTGGACAGCATCTTGTATTCGGTGTAGTTCTCCTTTTTTGTCTATAATTCATGGAGGTATTGTGTATTTTACTAAGTATGGTGACATGGTGACAGGTATAACTGTGCTAACATGGATGATGACCTGTTCCCATGGTTATAGAGTTGCCTATGCATTCTCCATCCTAGCTGAGACCAGGACTTTCACAGGAGAGGAAAACATGTGCATTAACTGGCTTCTGACATCAGGATGAATCTTTTGTCAGAGCTGGGATTTGAACTCAGGTCTGGGCAGCACTGTTGCACTGGGGGAGAAGGGGAAGCTCACTATCCTTGAAGACAAGAATGTCAGGACTGATCCAGGGCCTGATTTGAAGCCACATCAATAGAAAAAATAGCAAGCCCACCTTTTTTAAACATAGGATCTCTCTTTACCTATAGGTGTGGTATGCATCTGGCATTCAGTGTTGTTATTCTTTTTATTTTGTATCTTATTCATGGATGTATTTTGTATTTTATTGAGTATGGTGACAGATATAACTGTGTAGTCATGGATGACAGCCTGTCCCCATGTCTATAGAGTTGCCTATATAGCATTCTCCATCCTCGATGAGACCAAAGACATTCACAGGACAGGAAAACATGAAACATGTGCAACCTTGGGTTTCTCACATCAGAATGAATCTTTTGGCAGTGCTGGAATTTGAACTCAAGGCCTAGCAGACCAAATTGGTGAATGGGTCATGGTGAGCACAACAGCCTGTGAACCACTGAGGAGCTAGGCCATTCCTAGGACCTGAGATCAAGTCCTGGTTGGTGCCAATATAGTCATAAATTCATAATTAAACAGAGGATCTATATTGACAAATACGGCTGGGCAGCATCTTGGGTTCGGTGTAGTCATTCTCTTTATTTTGTGTCTTATTCATTGATTTATTGTATATTGTCTTGAGTATAGAATGACAGATATAACTCTGGTGACCTGGATGAAAACCTATTCCCAAGAGTGTAGAGTTGCCTATACATTTTCCATCCTATGGAGAATGAGAACTTGCACAGCATAGGAAAACAGGTGTAACGACTGGATTCTCACATCAGGGTGAATTTTTGGCAGTATTGGGATTCGAACTCAGAGCCTAGGAGGCCCAACTGCCAATGGATCCACATGATCACACCAGACTGTGAGCCACTAAGGAGCTTGGCTGTTCCCAGTTACTGAGATTGAGCCCCAGGGAGGACAAAAAAGTCCTCAATGCATCATTGAAACATGGGATTTGTATCCACATTGATGAGTGGACTGCATCGTGCATTGAGTGTAGTTATTTTTTCTTTCACATGCTATTCATGGATGTAATGTGTATTTTTTTGAGTATATGATAACAAGTATAACTGGGCTGACATGGATAACAACTTATTCCCATGGCCACAGGGTTGCCCACACATTCTCGAATCATAGCTGAGACCCAGGACTTGCACAGGAAAGGAAAACAGGTGCAACAATTGGCTTCTGACATGAAGATGAATCTTTTGGCAGGGCTGGGATCTGAACTCGGGGCTTAGCAGGTCCAATTGGTAAATGGGTCCACATGAGCACACCAGCCTGTGAGCCACAAAGGGACTAGGCCATTCCCAGGACCTGAGATTGAGCTCCCCTGGGGGGAGATTGGGGAGCACAATAGACATCCATTCATAAGCTGAAGTTAGTATGAAAAAAAGTACATATTTGTATAGAGTAGGAGAGATGGTGATCTGTGATGGAATCCAATCTGTGTGACTACCGATTTTTGAACCTTTCCTGATGCCTCCATTTCATGACTGTGATGCTTGTTGTCATGCTTCATCAACTCTTCTTTACAAATAATCAACATCCCATGAGTCTTGCCTATCATTTTCTTTTTTTATTTTTTTTTGTCGGTCGTGGGGCTTGAACTCTGGGCCTGGGCGCTGTCCCTCAGCTCTTCAGCTCAAGGCGAGCGCTCTACCATTTGAGCTACAGCGCCACTTCCGGTTTTCTGGCAGTTTATTGGAGATAGGAGTCTCAGGGTCTCTCCTGCCCGGACTGGCTTTGAACTGCGATCCTCAGATCTCAGCCTCCTGAGTAGCTAGGATTTCAGGCGTGAGCCACCAGCGCCCGGCTTTTGCCTATCATTTTCTTTTTTTTTTTTTTTTTTTTTTTTTTTTTACAGAATTATGGCTTTTATTTTTTTTTTTTTTAAATTTTATTTTATTTTATTTGAGAACATACTGTACAGAGGGGTTACAATTACATGGGCAGGATAATGCATACATTTCTTACCAAGCATTGCATCCTCCTCCTTTGTTTACCCTTCACCTCCCTTCCCAGCCTCCCCCCTCCCTCCCACCCAATCATACCCCCCCTCCCCCCCCCCCCACCGACATTGTAAAGCTGGTTTTGACATGACATTTTGTACTTCTCATTGTTGCAACAGGTCCACCTGAATCCTTAAACGACTTGTTTGTCCCCGTCTCCTCCACATGTTATACTGACATCAAATATAGTGAAAGCAGGGGTTACACTGTGGGGGAGGGACATACAAAGCAACAAAGAAATAATCTTATAAATGCATTAGAAACACATGCATGAAAGAAACAAAAACATTAAAATACATATTTGAGGTTTTGTTTTCCTAACATCACATTATCTGACTTTTTCTGCTTGACTCATACCTATACTAGATATTGCAAATAAGGGAAGTAAGTGGGCGAAAGACTTAAAGAGAAGCTTCTCTGAAGAAGAAAGAAGGATGGCCAATAGACACATGAAGAAATGTTCAACATCCCTAGCCATAAAAGAAATGCAAATCAAAACAACATTGAGATATCACCTCACTCCAGTTAGAACAGCAAAAATCAAGAACTCTAACAACAACAGATGCTGGAGGGGATGTGGACAGAAAGGAACCTTACTTCATTGTTGGTGGGAATGTAAACTTGTTCAACCACTTTGGAAAGCAGTATGGAGGTTTCTCAAAAGACTCCACATAGAGCTCCCCAACGACCCAGCAATCCCACTTTTGGGCATTTACCCAAATGATCACAAACAAGGCCACACTAAAGCTACCAGCACAACTATGTTTATTGCAGCATTATTTACCATAGCTAAGACATGGAACCAACCCAGATGCCCCTCAGTAGATGAATGGATCAAGAAGATGTGGTATATATACACAATGGAATTCTATGCCTCCATCAGAAAGAATGACATTTCCCCATTTGTTAGGAAATGGAAAGGCTTGGAAAAAATTATATTAAGTGAAGTAAGCCAGGCCCAAAGAAACATAGGTCCCATGGTTGCCTATCATTTTCTACTCGCATCATGCACTAATTACTCATTCAAGGAATGAGATCGATAGCATTCCATGACTCTTTCTAGGTCCAGAAACCAGTATCTCAGGATCTTCCACCATTCCCTCCTCATAGCCGGGGCTGAATTCAAGGCTCAGGCCTGGAAAAAATACTCCTTATATACATTTTAAAGGTAGGATTTATACTTCCCTACAGATGTTCAGTCCATATTGTGTTTGGTGTGTTTATTCATTTTATTTCTTGTTTTATTCATTTATTTACCATTTACTTTATTGACTCTGATGACACCTATGCCATTTATTACATTGTTTACATCCTATCATATAGCATCTAGATTTCAGATGTGTTCTCCATCATGCCTGGCAATGCTAGGATCTGAACTCAGGGCCTAGTAGGCCCAATTCATGAATGGGTGAGTTTGAGCATGGCAGCCTCTTGCCAATGAAGCTGTGAGTGGGTTCCCACATGCTGAGATTGACCCCCAGGTTTGGCCAAAACAGCAATACATGGATAGGCGAACGGTG